>NC_090255.1:2318986-2346486 GCF_037325665.1 Littorina saxatilis
CTGACAGGGATTACATGATCTGTTCCGTGCGCACTTGGTCTTGTGCTTGCGTGTACACAAGGGGGTGTTCGGACACCGAGGAGAGTCTGCACACAAAGTTGACTCTGAGAAATAAATCTCTCGCCGAACGTGGGGACGAACTCACGCTGACAGCGGCCAACTGGATACAAATCCAGCGCGCTACCGACTGAGCTACATCCCCGCCCTCTCTGTTTATAACTCATAACTCATAACTCATAACATTTTATTGATCCAACAAAGGAAATTAAATTGGTCATCAGCACATATAGGTCATTAATTAATAATTATAAAAGAATAAGAGAAGAACATTCATAAAACCCATGATAACAAAAAAATATATAAAGTAATATATGTACAACTACAATACCCTTTTTACTTGCACACTTGACACACCGACACACCAACACACATGCATACATACCTACATACATACCTACATATATACATACATACATACATACATACATTCTTTTTTTTTTTTTTTTTTTTTTTTTCATACAGTATCACAGTCCTGGCGCACAGTGCGATTAGTTTTGGTTCAGTCTTGGCAGCCAGGTACTTGCTCTTCACACTAAAACATATAACTATCCAACCACAATGCAGCCAGCCCTCCCAAGGAGGGGAGGCAAGGGGTGGGGAGATCGCTCAGTCATTACCTACTGGCTGTGAAAGCAGTTAGTCATTATCAGGGTGGGTTCGAATTCCAAGTTCAGCAAGGGATTAATTGCCTGGTCAACTTTATGCAAATTGTCCTTGGTGTCCGCACAACCCTGTGTGAGCGCATGCCCATGATAAAGATCCAATGTTCACATCCAAAGTCTCAGCGCTTGGAAACATGAATACGAGCATGCTTTTTTTCTTTCTTTCTTTATTTGGTGTTTAACGTCGTTTTCAACCGTTCAAAGTTATATCGCGACGGGGAAAGGGGGGAGATGGGATAGAGCCACTTGTTAATTGTTTCTTGTTCACAAAAGCACTAATCAAAAAATTGCTCCAGGGGCCCGCAACGTAGTACAATGTATTACCTTACTGGGAGAATGCAAGTTTCCAGTACAAAGGACTTAACATTTCTTACATACTGCTTGACTAAAATCTTTACAAACATTGACTATATTCTATACAAGAAACACTTAACAAGGGTAAAAGGAGAAAAAGAATCCGTTAGTCGCCTCTTACGACATGCTGGGGAGCATCGGGTAAATTCTTCCCCCTAACCCGCGGGGGCCATACGAGCATGCAGGGGAAAGTAAGTGGGTCGTGCCATTCTCTATGGCACCTTGCTTACAGGGAGAAAGCAACCACAATTTCCCTGAGGGCAGCCTCACCGGACTATATTTTTCCTTACTTTAGCTTAGCTTTAAATAAGATACGGTAATTGTTTATGGTCAGGTGCAATAGCACAAGGATACCCCTGTTCCTCTTTCCCAAGTTAGCTTCATCCACATGTTTGTTTGTTTGTTTGTTTGTTTGCTTAACGCCCAGCCGACCACGAAGGGCCATATCAGGGCGGTGCTGCTTTGACATATAACGTGCGCCACACACAAGACAGCAGTCGCAGCACAGGCTTCATGTCTCACCCAGTCACATTATTCTGACACCGGACCAACCAGTCCTAGCACTAACCCCATAATGCCAGACGCCAGGCGGAGCAGCCACTAGATTGCCAATTTTAAAGTCTTAGGTATGACCCGGCCGGGGTTCGAACCAACGACCTCCCGATCACGGGGCGGACGCCTTACCATGTACATGTAAACACAAGAACAAGTACGCACAGCAAAGATCCTGTAACTCAAAAATAACAATCATGAAATCGGCCTATGGCTGCGGCTGTAAAAACTGGCAGGGTAAAAACTGGTCATACACATTTAAACCCACTTGTACAAAAACACAATTATTCATCACAAAAACACAATTGTTCGTCACAAAAACACAATTGTTCGTCACAAAAACACAATTGTTCATCACAAAAACACAATTGTTTGTCACAAAAACACAATTGTTCGTCACAAAACACAATTGTTCGTCACAAAAACACAATTGTTCGTCACAAAAACACAATTGTTCGTCACAAAAACACAATTGTTCGTCACAAAAACACAATTGTTCGTCACAAAAACACAATTGTTCGTCACAAAAACACAATTGTTCGTCACAAAAACGCAATTGTTCGTCACAAAAACACAATTGTCCGTCACAAAGACACAATTGTCCGTCACAAAAACGCAATTGTTCGTCACAAAAACACAATTGTTCGTCACAAATTCACAATTGTTCGTCACAAAAACACAATTGTTCATCACAAAAACACAATTGTTCATCACAAAAACACAATTGTTCGTCACAAATTCACAATTGTTCGTCACAAAAACACAATTGTTCGTCACAAAAACACAATTGTTCGTCACAAAAACACAATTGTTCGTCACAAAAACACAATTGTTCGTCACAAAAACACAATTGTCCGTCACAAAAACACAATTGTTCGTCACAACAAAAGAAGAAAGCAAGCAGGTGCGCTCACCACGAGACGCCTGACGGCGGTGTTAGAGGTGTGGTACCAGGCTTTCTCCAGGTGCAGGAGGTCGGCGCGACTGTCCATGGACAGGATGATCAGGTCGCGCCCACCTGTCTGGACGGAGCAGCAGTGCTGCCGGTCGTCCGGCAGTTCATCGTCCTGAAACATATGGGGAAAATCTTACTGACAAGTAAAAGAAACACACACTTTCTCTCCTCCCCCAACTTTCTCTTCTTGTTCTCTCTGTTACACGGGCCCCAGGAGACACACACACACTCTATCTCTCTCTCCCTCATCCCACATCTCTGTCTGTCTGTCTGTCTCTCCCCTCACATACACACACACTCTATCTCTCTCTCATCCCACATCTCTGTCTGTCTGTCTGTCTCTCCCCTCACATACACACACTCTATTTCTCTCTCCCCCTCTCCCTCCATCTCTCTCCCTCACACACACAGAGACACATACCCACACAACAACAAAAACACAGGCAGAAGTTTGAGACACGAGACAGAATGCACGTCTGCCTTTTTCTGGCCCCAACCAGCACCTTCATTCCAGTAACCCCTCTCCCTTCAAAAGTCACCCCCCCCCCCTCCCTCCAAACAGTGTCAAGCATCAAAGTTGTGTGTGCACTGTGATAAAGTACGTCAAGCTGTTCATGTTCATAGTTACTCTGCAGACTGACCCTCAGACATTTCTAAAAAAACAACAAAAATGTAGAACACCAACTCCTTCAAAGACAAGACGTACACTGTTGCACACTGAAGCACACAATATCGTGCATACACCCAAAAAATGATGAAAAAAGTATGGATGACAATGTGCATTGTGAGTCCTCACCTTGAGCACTTTGAACATACACTCGTACACCTTGTACTTTGCATCGCAGCGAGACCAGTCCCCAGAGTGCATCTGTAACAAGGCATAGTATCCCTTGAAACATCATACAAAAAAAGGTTTGAAAAGGTCTACAACATATCTGAGTTAAAATTATTTGCATTCCTGAGTGTGAACGGTCAGTAATGAGTGAACAAGGAACATTCAAAACTTGTTTTTGAATTTGTATTTGAAAGCAAAACTTGTTTTTGAATGGAGAGAACTCCACTGATGTGACGTGATGAACAGCAGGGGAGACAACCTCTTACAGTACCCAGGCTTCTTTCCCTTTCCTCTCTTAGCTCCCTTACCACTGGCTTCTATGCATGAGCACATTAAGTTGAAACAGTGTGTGTGTGTGTGTGTGTGTGTGTGTGTGTGTGTGTGTTTGCGTGTGTGTGTGTGTGTGTGTGTGTGTGTTTGTGTGTGAGTGCATGTGTGCCTGCCTCTATGCGTGCGTTTAAGCACAAGTGTCGAAGTCTTCAAGCTAAAGTGCGTGCACGAATGGATACAATGCACATCCTTTCAACTCACAGGCGGTTGGTCAAAGAGATAGATGTCGGCAGCTTTCAGCGACAAGAACTTTGGTTTCCATGGCTGCTGGTGTTTGTCAGCCGACATTCGCTGGTTGCTCCAAACCATGTGCATAATCTGCAATAAACAGTGACTCATTACATAACATTTGTAAATCACCAGACCTCTCAAAATCAATAATTTAGTGCCTTATCGCTTCAAGCGACCATCTTAGCTTCCTGCAGACCTGCCAGCCCCTGTGAAGCCTCGAGTGTGGCAGTTTATATATTTTCAGAATGTTCAGCATAGCAAATGGTGTAGCATTGTCTAAAATTGATTTGCATATCTATATTTACACTATCTCGCGCAAGAATATACATTTTCTAAAAATATATCTAGAAAGCAGGATTACGATAATGCCCGTTAGAGCGTGCCTGCAGCGTCACTTTTCAGTGAAGACAATATTTCATAACCCAGATCCTGACTGCTACACACGAAAGAGGGAACTGTTGCATGATTGAGATTCATTGTTTTTGAGCATAGCAATTTTAAGCTTGGCTAAACAGCTATAGTGTAGCACTGGGTCTAAAAACTTTGCATGCCGCGCCGAGGGAAAGCATAGCAGTTGGCAGCTCTGTACCTGTGCTTTTCTTCATTCAGGCCTGAAACCTCCTTTTCAGACTCCCCAATTTAAGACTTCCCCCTCTTAAGACCTTGTTTTCTCAGACTTTCTGTTCGTAACCTCTGTAAAATTACCCCCATTTTAAGACTCCCTCCTTTTTAAGACTCCCTCCATTTTAAGACTCCCTCCTTTTTAAGACTCCCTCCTTTTTAAGACTCCCTCCATTTAAAGACTCCCTCCATTTTAAGACTCCCTCCTTTTTAAGACCCTGTTTTCTCAGACTTTCTGTTTTTAACCTGTGTCAGTTTACAGCAGTCCCTCTCATGAACGGACACCCTTGGGCCATAGCAAAACTGTCCGTACATTGCAGGTGTCCGGTCACGGGAGGGGTGACCACACCACCCCCTCCCCCATACACTCACACAGAGACACACAAACAACAGGATTGAGTCTATGCTAATCACTTCTTGTGGCTACTAAACAATAACAATAAACTCCTAATACTTCTTTAAACGTTCTGTAAAAATGATTTGTATGAAAAGTGTTGAAAAGAAGAGATAAAATAAATCCTCAAGGCAGTGAACACACTCACCATGCTCTGACATACGAAAGCAGCCACACAAACACAGCACAGAGGAGCGTGTGCAGATGCTTTGCAAGAATAAGCTTGAAAACCAGTTTGAATAAATAGCAGCAGATAGAGCTGCATGTCATAATCAAGTAATTTATTTGTTTCTTGTCTGGCTTTATTGACTGCATGCCGATCATGTGGCATGGCAGTGACTTTTCACTCTTCAGTCGGAAATACACTGTACATAACACAGCTCCCACTCTCCCTCACTAATGCCTACCCCAAGCCGTGACAACTGATGCTTGGAAATTGTGTGGAAGAGTACACCTCTCTATTTCTCTCCAATGCTCTTCCTGCTGACATGCGGTGACACCGGACACCCCACAGAGTTTAGCCAGCTAACCCTCCACCCCCCCCTGCCTTTCTCTCTCTCACTCCCTCCAGCCATGTACTGTTGGGGGCTGTGGGCAGAGAGACCAGCTGCACTGTTCACTCAGAGCAAAACCAGTTGACTGTGTCGTAACTTTTGACAAAGCAAGACAACTGAAGGGTTCATAGATTAGGCAACCGACTCACTGGTCAAGGCTGAGGGGAAACAAGAGTATCTTGTCAATGAAAGAGGTTACACACAGACACACGATGGGTACACGTGCACTCAAGTTATCAGTGACTGTCATCACACCATTGCGGCTGTGATCTTTGTACCAAGAGCCGGACTGCTCTGTTATCGATTTTGTTGTGGTGAAAATTTGACGATGGTCTGTCCGTACATTGGAGGTATGACCTGCTTTTGGGACCGAAAATGAGTGTCCGCGTCCACGTTTTGCAGGTGTCCGTTTAAGGGGGGGCAAATATAGAAGGAAAACACTCCGTGCCGAGCAAATGTGTCCGTACATGTCAGGTGTCCGCTCACGCCGGGGGCCGTACATTGCAGGGACTGCTGTACCCACATTTTAAGACTCCCTCCTTTTTAAGACTCCCTCCTTTTTAAGACTCCCTCCTTTCTAAGACTCCCTCCTTTTTAAGACTCCCTCCATTTGAAGACTCCCTCCTTTTTAAGACTCCCTCCATTTTAAGACCTGATTTTCCACTGTGTCTATCTTATCACGTCAAGACAAATCCTGTCGGTACTCACATGATCAGCAGGAGGAAGAAGACGATTGGTCATCTGAATCTGAAATACATCATCACACAAGCTTGACAAAACGGAGAAGGAGACACAGAAGTCAGACTCAACATATCTGAGCATTCTAGACAGTCTGCTGATAACACGTGTTCTGTGTGTGCTAAGAATACACAAATTCAACACAAGTCTAACTGACTGCAAATATATTTATCAAGACTTGCTCAATTATCAAAAACTTCAATGCATTTTTCTGAAACCTGCAACAAAACATTCAGTTCAACTGGTGTACAATTCTGTTCAAACTTCGCTTACTTCCCTTTGTTTGTCATCTGAAACTGATTTTCTTATTTTTTTCCCATTTTCCCATGTGTTACAAACGTTTGCTACCAAGGGAGACAACAACACAATTTGTTTCTAACCAGTTGTGTCCCTTTTTCCGAAAACAGTTTCTATTTGCAGCATCTTCTGTCCAGTTCATTTTGTACTAAATCCCCCCAACTTACATTGTACAGTATATTGTATTGTCTGACCAAAACTTTGTCAGTAATGGAGGGCGAGGGTGAGAGAAAACTAGAAAAAGACCACTGGATAGTGTTTATTACTCAAAGCAATATAATTCAGCTTGGGTAATGTATACAGTGACTGCTGTGTGTGTGTGTGGGTGTGTGTGTATGTGCGTGTGTGTGTACCTACGTGTGTGTACATGTGTGTGTTTGTGTACTAACTCGTGTGTATGTTTGTGTGTGTGTGTGTACCTATGTGCATGTATGTGTGTGCATGTACCTACTTGTGTGTATGTTTGTGTGTGTGTACGCACCATCTGTGAGAGCAGTGACTGTGTGTTTGTCGACAGGGCCTGCAGCCACTCGGCCAGTGACCGGTTGTCTTCGCATGTCACTGGACCCGAGAATGACCCGTCCACTCCCATCACCTCAAACGCATTGTCCCTGCACACACAGCACATGTAACACATGTTTCAAGTAACTGTTGCTAACTGGGACCCATCCACCCGTAACTGTTGCTAACTGGGACCCATCCACCCATAACTGTTGCTAACTGGGACCCATCCACCCGTAACTGTTGCTAACTGGGACCCAACCACCCGTAACTGTTGCTAACTGGGACCCATCCACCCGTAACTGTTGCTAACTGGGACCCAACCACCCGTAACTGTTGCTAACTGGGACCCATCCACCCGTAACTGTTGCTAACTGGGACCCATCCACCCATAACTGTTGCTAACTGGGACCCAACCACCCATAACTGTTGCTAACTGGGACCCATCCACCCGTAACTGTTGCTAACTGGGACCCATCCACCCGTAACTGTTGCTAACTGGGACCCATCCACCCGTAACTGTTGCTGACTGGGACCCATCCACCCGTAACTGTTGCTAACTGGGACCCATCCACCCGTAACTGTTGCTAACTGGGACCCATCCACCCGTAACTGTTGCTAACTGGGACCCATCCACCCCCACAACCTCTGTTTTGCTCCAGTGTGCATTGAAACTTACAAAATGCTTCAATTAATTTTCACGGAGTGCCACTCATCCAATCACACCACCTCAACATGCCTTCTTCCTGTGTGCACACAAACATACTCTTTCAAGTAATTATCGATGAGTAGAACACGTTACTGTCTGCGAAGATGACCATTTCACCCCCACTACTGTAAAACAATTAGCGTAGTTTCTGCGTACACACACGCTATTGTTCAAGTAACTGCTGCCAAGCCGTGATCCATTCATGCACAAGACAAGCCGGGCTGCAGAAGTTTAGTGTGTCACCTACTTCATTCCACCCCCCCCATCTCCACCGTTCCTCCCCCAACCCACCAATTACCTCAGCATGTCAGTACCAGCCAGGTAGCGAGAGAGACGTGCATACAGCAAAGGGATGGTGATGGCCGTCAGGAACTGTTTCTCCAGTCTGGGCAGGGCTGGTATGTGCCGAAAACCTAAGCTCTGCAAACAGAACATTGTTCCATGAATAGTTATCTATTTCCACACGGTTGGCTTGTGGCAAGAGAACATAACTAACCATTTCATCACCTTCAACCAATTTTTTTTAGAAATGCGAACACATATTCAGTAAGTCGTTCTGTTTACACATCCCACACACACTCGTATCTGCACACTCGCACACTGTGACACACACACACTGTTACACACAGACACACACGCATGCACACTGACACACACACAAACAAACAGTTTCAAACCTCATCTCCAGTCTCCACAGGCAGTACTGTGTCAGCAGCAGAGGTAGACGTTACACTGGCTTCCCCTTTGTGGCCGTTGTCTGCACACACAAAACATTCCACACACAATTAATACTTTCCCTTTCAAAATCAGTCTCCCAGAAAGATGAACTGATTCTGCCCTGTTTGAAAAGGATAATACATCTGCGGGATTATTTTCAAAATATAAAACAACAACTTCCAGAACATATCATACCACACATGATCTCTGTGAGGCAATGACCGTCTTGCTGAACATAAACATTTCTTTTTTAAGGGATGTAACTCTGTGTTTGAATGAAAACATCTTCAAGGGAAACAACTCTTTATCAAACAGGCAAAAGTTAACACAGCAAATTTTAACGTACACTGCACGTCAGCGGAATCAATAATAATGATTAAACAAAGATTACAAAAAAAAACTCATCAATTTTTAGCTATTAGCTTGCTAACAAATAAGCTGACAATGCAGATCACACAATTATTCAGATCTTTAGATGGATCCTCACCTTTCTTCTTGGCTTTTTCTGATCCATGCAATCCATAGCAAGCAGCAAGAAACACATGTTAGGCACAGAAATTACCACCATCAACATATCAAGAAAAGACAGAAATTACCACCATCAACATATCAAGAAAAGACAGAAATTACCACCATCAACATATCAAGAAAAGACAGAAATTACCACCATCAACATATCAAGAAAAGACAGAAATTACCACCATCAACATATCAAGAAAAGACAGAAATTACCACCATCAACATATCAAGAAAAGACAGAAATTACCACCATCAACATATCAAGAAAAGACAGAAATTACCACCATCAACATATCAAGAAAAGACAGAAATTACCACCATCAACATATCAAGAAAAGACAGAAATTACCACCATCAACATATCAAGAAAAGACAGAAATTACCACCATCAACATATCAAGAAAAGACAGAAATTACCACCATCAACATATCAAGAAAAGACAGAAATTACCACCATCAACATATCAAGAAAAGACAGAAATTACCACCATCAACATATCAAGAAAAGACAGAAATTACCACCATCAACATATCAAGAAAAGACAGAAATTACCACCATCAACATATCAAGAAAAGACAGAAATTACCACCATCAACATATCAAGAAAAGACAGAAATTACCACCATCAACATATCAAGAAAAGACAGAAATTACCACCATCAACATATCAAGAAAAGACAGAAATTACCACCATCAACATATCAAGAAAAGACAGAAATTACCACCATCAACATATCAAGAAAAGACAGAAATTACCACCATCAACATATCAAGAAAAGACAGAAATTACCACCATCAACATATCAAGAAAAGACAGAAATTACCACCATCAACATATCAAGAAAAGACAGAAATTACCACCATCAACATATCAAGAAAAGACAGAAATTACCACCATCAACATATCAAGAAAAGACAGAAATTACCACCATCAACATATCAAGAAAAGACAGAAATTACCACCATCAACATATCAAGAAAAGACAGAAATTACCACCATCAACATATCAAGAAAAGACAGAAATTACCACCATCAACATATCAAGAAAAGACAGAAATTACCACCATCAACATATCAAGAAAAGACAGAAATTACCACCATCAACATATCAAGAAAAGACAGAAATTACCACCATCAACATATCAAGAAAAGACAGAAATTACCACCATCAACATATCAAGAAAAGACAGAAATTACCACCATCAACATATCAAGAAAAGACAGAAATTACCACCATCAACATATCAAGAAAAGACAGAAATTACCACCATCAACATATCAAGAAAAGACAGAAATTACCACCATCAACATATCAAGAAAAGACAGAAATTACCACCATCAACATATCAAGAAAAGACAGAAATTACCACCATCAACATATCAAGAAAAGACAGAAATTACCACCATCAACATATCAAGAAAAGACAGAAATTACCACCATCAACATATCAAGAAAAGACAGAAATTACCACCATCAACATATCAAGAAAAGACAGAAATTACCACCATCAACATATCAAGAAAAGACAGAAATTACCACCATCAACATATCAAGAAAAGACAGAAATTACCACCATCAACATATCAAGAAAAGACAGAAATTACCACCATCAACATATCAAGAAAAGACAGAAATTACCACCATCAACATATCAAGAAAAGACAGAAATTACCACCATCAACATATCAAGAAAAGACAGAAATTACCACCATCAACATATCAAGAAAAGACAGAAATTACCACCATCAACATATCAAGAAAAGACAGAAATTACCACCATCAACATATCAAGAAAAGACAGAAATTACCACCATCAACATATCAAGAAAAGACAGAAATTACCACCATCAACATATCAAGAAAAGACAGAAATTACCACCATCAACATATCAAGAAAAGACAGAAATTACCACCATCAACATATCAAGAAAAGACAGAAATTACCACCATCAACATATCAAGAAAAGACAGAAATTACCACCATCAACATATCAAGAAAAGACAGAAATTACCACCATCAACATATCAAGAAAAGACAGAAATTACCACCATCAACATATCAAGAAAAGACAGAAATTACCACCATCAACATATCAAGAAAAGACAGAAATTACCACCATCAACATATCAAGAAAAGACAGAAATTACCACCATCAACATATCAAGAAAAGACAGAAATTACCACCATCAACATATCAAGAAAAGACAGAAATTACCACCATCAACATATCAAGAAAAGACAGAAATTACCACCATCAACATATCAAGAAAAGACAGAAATTACCACCATCAACATATCAAGAAAAGACAGAAATTACCACCATCAACATATCAAGAAAAGACAGAAATTACCACCATCAACATATCAAGAAAAGACAGAAATTACCACCATCAACATATCAAGAAAAGACAGAAATTACCACCATCAACATATCAAGAAAAGACAGAAATTACCACCATCAACATATCAAGAAAAGACAGAAATTACCACCATCAACATATCAAGAAAAGACAGAAATTACCACCATCAACATATCAAGAAAAGACAGAAATTACCACCATCAACATATCAAGAAAAGACAGAAATTACCACCATCAACATATCAAGAAAAGACAGAAATTACCACCATCAACATATCAAGAAAAGACAGAAATTACCACCATCAACATATCAAGAAAAGACAGAAATTACCACCATCAACATATCAAGAAAAGACAGAAATTACCACCATCAACATATCAAGAAAAGACAGAAATTACCACCATCAACATATCAAGAAAAGACAGAAATTACCACCATCAACATATCAAGAAAAGACAGAAATTACCACCATCAACATATCAAGAAAAGACAGAAATTGAGCTGTATTTCTATCTTTCATTTTTTTTTTTACTGAACAAAACCAGTACAAAAATTCATTGCACTGTATGCTGTTTTGTTTCTTCTACTTAAAAACAAACAAACAATAGGTACTGCTGAAATAACACACGTCTGAATCGGAATTGGTCATCATTTCAGATTGCAGAGTCGGAAAGACCCCTACTACTATTCCATTCGCCTACCAAGTTCTGTCATTCTGGTTCTCCTCTTTTAATCCAGAATAACATTTCTTGGGTGATAATTGAATGCGTCACCAATCCAGTCAGGAAAAATTACCCACAGAAACAAACCAACTACACCTTTGGACTGGCCTGTCACTGTCAGCAAGCTTTGACAGAAATTTATTTTCAAGAGCCAACTTTGTGCAGTCACTCTTCTAAGAGCCCTAACGTACACCCCCAAGTCACCCATGCGCTCAATAAAGTTCCAAAGCTCACAGCGAAAGTCACAGGGCTTGAAAACCAGAAACAAAAACATGCAGAAAAAAAGGTTGGGTTGTGCAACTTTGTGGCTGCATGCTATCCCAGAAGACAACAGCCTGACTTTTGAAATGAACAGGAAGTATCATAAGTACAAGAATGGTGACCCTCCACCACGGAATGAGTCGCATTGTCATCTTTGCATGATTTTTAGATTTTTACATTGTCTTAAAAGAGTTTTTTATGCTCTATCCTGTGGTGAAAACCGTTTTAGAAGAGAGCAAAAACTGTGCTAGTTATAAGCCTGTGACTACGGTGATCCACACACTGATACCTGACACCCCCCGAACGTATACTAGGCCTAGTGCAGAATCGCACAAGGTGACATCCAACTCATTCCATGGTGGAGGGTCACAATTATCAACAAATCAGGTCTCAAAAGAGAAGGATTCTTAATGATGGGGGTCAATTTACAGAGGTTATGAACAAGAAAGACTACACTACATTGGGGTGTGCACGTTTAAGATCCCACGATTGACAAAAGGGTCTTTCCTGGCAAAATTGTATAGGCATAGATAAAAATGTCCACCAAATTACCCGTGTGACTTGGAATAATAGGCCGTGAAAAGTAGGATATGCGCCGAAATGGCTGCGATCTGCCGGCCGATGTGAATGCGTGATGTATTGTGTAAAAAAATTGCATCTCACACGGCATAAATAAATCCCTGCGCCTTGAATATGTGCGTGATATAAATTGCATAAAATTGAAAAAAAAAAAATTAAAAAATCCCTGCGCTTAGAACTGTACCCACGGAATACGCGCGATATAAGCCTCATATTGATTGATTGAGCAAACAGGGTCTTAAAAGGTATGAAGTCTTAAATTGGGGGGTGTTAGGAGAGGGTTCCACTGTACGTGAAGAAGCATTGTACTCACTCCTGTTGAGGAAGTGTGAGGCGGGTCTGAAGTGTCGCACGGCCAGCGTGATGACCGACCCCTCCGCCTGTTTGAGGAGAGTGACCACTTCATCGTGTGTACACGTCTCCACGTTGATCCCGTTCACCTGATCACCATACAAATTGTGTGCATGTCAAAATCAAGCCTTTGGAGGGCAGAAATGGGTTTAAATTAGCCAAGGATTATCCATTCATTTGTCTGATTTACATTTCAGCATCTAGTGTCTAAATACATTTTTGTTTGTTTGTTTTCCGTGTCACAGTATGTGTGGGTGTGTTCCACAATGTGTGTGTGTGTCTGTGTCTATAATACAGACTACAGAGTTAAGTTTATTCACCATTGTTCTCTGGGAAATTGCTTTGGCGTTGCAGTAAAGGCAGAGTTACTAGTTAGTGTTTACAGTCTTGTTAACCTATAAACATTATGAACAACATCAGGCTGAAAGGGGACCCTTACCCTCAAGATGGCACACACACACACAAAGACAGAAACAAATCCGACAGAAAGGAAAGGCTTACCCTCAAGATGGCGTCTCCCACCAGCAGCTGTTTGCATCGGTCGGCCGCATGGTTCTTGATGATGCGTGAGATGAGGACAGGCAGACGATGCTCCGCTCCCCCCTTCACACACAGGCCCAGTCCCCCGCTGCCCTCTCTCTCTATCTCCACCTCTCTCACCTGTACAACAAAGGGTAGCACTGGTTTAAACACACAGGTAGCACAGGTATAAGGCAAAAAAAAAAAATAGTCTGTTTACGGTAACCCGACCGACCCTATTTTTTTCGCGCGACCCTAGACTTTTTTTTGGCATTTGGGAAAAAAAAAAAAATTGTTTTTTTTTGCAAAATAACGTAAAAATATGTTTTTTTGGAAGAAAAAAAAAATTAAAAAAAAAATCCCGACCTACCGACCCTATTTTTTGGCCTAAACATGATGGTGATACAATGCTCCGCTCCCCCCTTCACACACAGGCCCAGTCCCCCGCTGCCCCCTCTCTCTATCTCCACCTCTCTCACCTGTACACGACAGGTAGCACAGAAATAAAAAGAAAACACACCAGTAACCAGGTTAGGTACGTTTATATCTATAATCAATATTTCGGCACGTTACTGCCTTCATTCGGGATGGTAAGCTTATGGAAAGAATGGAATGACGCCACGACATGACATACAGTGTAAAGAATTTTGATGATGATTAATGACGTCATATTGTTTTTTGCGCGTTCTTTCTTTCCCTCTCTCTCACACACACACACACTCACACACGTTGCCAGTGAACACAATGCTAGCCATATGTAGCTCTAAAACACCTAACAGTGAACACAATGCAAATCATGACACATGTATGTTGTCTGTTTCCAGTTCTAGTACTTCTACTGGCCTTTTGCAATGTTCAAGCATTTATCTTTTTGGAAAACTTGCAGTAGTTTCTTAGATATGATTTTTTCAAGTTAAAATTTGACAAAGTTATTGTCCATGGGGGCAGATATATATATGGATAAAGAGAATAAGACTTAAACAAGAAAGAATGTTCAGAATATGACAAACAAAAACTGCACACACTAAACTAGAGAGATGACAAACCATGTTGAGGAAAACCTCATCCTCGTCATCGAGCGGCACGTTGACCCACTCCTCTTTCTGGATCAGCAGGGCATCGTTGTAGAGAACCAGCTTGACCTTGTGCACCTGGCTCTGTCCGTCCGTCACACTCAGCACGCCGCTCTTACACTGAAACACACAGTACACAGAACCTTTAGTACGCCACTGACAGTCTTATAGTACTGAAAGTGAAACAGCACCGCTCCTACGCTAAAACATAGTACACATATCAGGGTTCAGAAGACTGTTAGCTTGCAAAATGAATAGAGTTTGAGTCAACAAGCATGCAATGCAGTCATTTTGAGTCGGTAAAGCTTGCAGAATTACAGAACCCTTGTCAGTCTGCATGCTTGCAAACAGTCAGTCGGACACAGCATTACTTGCAAACTACAACCATATTCAGAAAGCATGCTTGTAGTTACAACATAACTGTTATTATACTAGTCAGTTGAAACTGATCCCATGCAAAGGATTCACACAAAAAGTTGTTAGACACTCGTCATCACGGTTTCAGCTTTTCAGTTCTAACATTGTGCTTGATATAATGATAAATGTTTTCCTGAAATAATTCTGCAGGGGTAGATCTATACATGGGCTGTAGTCTAGTCATGAAGGTTAAAAGATCATGTAAACATATAGTGCATTAACAATCAGCTGTGATGTGCATGTTTTCAAAAAAAGAAATCTATGAATTCAATTTTCCTTTGTGAATTTCAAGGCATGTTCTTCTTCTTCTTCCATTTCTTCTTCCATTTAACGCCCAGGGTCAACGTTCTGACTATTAGTGGCGCTTTGGAGGGTTGCGGAAGAAAAATAAAATTTGCAGGGAGAGGGGGGTGGGGGGGGGGGGGGGGGGGGGCGGCAGGACCACACAGCATTTTCAAGTCTCGGGCTAGGCCAAGCCGGCGGCCGGAGCGGTTGCAGGGGTTAAACCCCTGCCGGTGCTGCCCTAGCCTTCATCGACCCTACTTACTGGTGGCCTAGGGCAGGGTACAGGGTTTTGTTTACAGGTGCTGGCAGTGGTGGGATGCGCTGGAGTATAGATGATGATCAAACTAATAAAACGGTTATTTGCATTATAATGACTTAAACATTAGGTTCAGTGTGAACAAGTACCCACACATTTGATGCTACTGGAGCCAGCTCTTCTTTAAATTCCTACTAACTGCATGAATGACTTGGACAATGAGTCACATAGTTAGTCACGTTTGTCCAATCAATAAATGTCAACGGCGTTGTGATTTGAACTGCTACGCTCCAATGAACAGTGAAATGTAAAAGAAGAAGAAAATAAATGAGAAAATTGAGAGCATTGAGATTTGAACTCAATTGTAGTATACGTCTTTATTCTTTGCCATGTGAGGAAAAAGGGGAGGGGCACTTGCAGAGTTCTAGACAGTCACACTGTCAGTGCCAGCACCAAAGTGTCTCATACATCAATCGTATCCCCGTGTTAACGATGCAACTTAGCTTTCAATGCGCGTGTTTCTGAATCTATCTGTCACCTTCAAACTTCACAGCTCGATATCACCCGAGTCGTTAAAGCAAAACGATCGCTAGTTTCTGATTTCGTGTGCGACGTCGTCACAGAATCAATCAAAGCTACAGCCATGCAAATTAATGATCGGGACATCAACAAGCAAAACGATCCAATTAGGCTAAGTCATAAAACCATCTGTCGCACTCACCTCTTCCATTTTGGCATGCCAAGGGTCCGGTCACAGATTGCTGAACGGGTTAAACGCACTTCGACCAAAGCCGATTGACAGAGGCGGACGCCTGCGCTTCCATCTTGGCTAAAAACTTCTGGGAAGATTCGCAGAGAACCGTGCCGTTTAGGGATGAAGTTTTTCAGGAATTGTTCGTCTTTTAGGGATGCCACCATTTGGGTATGTGAACTTTCACTTTCACTTTCTCTATTTCTTTTCTTTTCTTTCTTTCCTTATTTGTTCCTTAGTGGTTTTTTTCTTCTTATTTTCTTCCTTTCTTATTTCTTTTATTGACTTTCTTTCTTCATTTCTTTCTCTCTTTCGTTCTTTCTTCCTTGCTCAGCCTCACTGTGAGTGATCCATTTCCAGAGGACGGTGTAAGGTCACCGTATATTTTCTTAGGCATGCCTTTTAAAGTTAAGTTATCATTCATTAAAAAGATTGTTCTTTCTCTCTCAAGCTTTAACAGAAAGTAGGAGTGTTTAAGGAACACTCATACGCATCGTGAACCTTTTTTTCTCTCAATAAATTTTTTCTCCATACAAAATAATAATAATAATAATAATAATGGTGATTTCTATAGCGCTTTCGAACACACAAAGCGCTTTACAAAAGCAATAACAACATCATTACCAGAATGACGCCATTGACAGAATAGAACACAATCATAAACACTTTACAACAAAACCAAAAACAAAACATAAATGTTACAAAAATCCAGAGGCTCTTACAGGAACGAACTCTCAGTATACACAACAATTATAATGCACACACACACACACACACACACACACACACACACACACACCCACCCACACATGCCCACACACACGCACACACACACACACACTGACACACACACACACACACTCACACACAGTAAACATTGTTCATCCGAAAAGTTCAAAATAGTCAGTGAAAACTGAAAGAAGTGTGATAAGGGCCGTGTAGTGGAGGATAAGATAGGAAATCAATAAATACATAAATAAAGAGAGATACTGAATCAAATATATAATACATCAAATGACATTTTATTTTACGAGGGTTGTGGCATGATAAGCATGCAATACAAACGAGCTTTTTTTTTCAACCAGCCCTCGCCCAGAGAGGGACTACTCTCAGTAAAAACATATATACACGTAAATTCAAAACAAAAACAAACAGGCATAAAACCAGAATTCACAAGATTATGTACACAATTACAGGCTTTACACGAATGCTTATGTTATGTACATAAGTCAAAGAGAGAGAGAGAGAGAGAGAGAGAGAGAGAGAGAGAGAGAGAGAGAGAGAGAGAGAGAGAGAGAGAGAGAGAGAGAGAGAGAGAGAGAGAGAGATATTTACAAGGATTAAGGTTTAAGGCACATTGCCTTGTCTAACAACCTGTCCTCAAACAAATACTAAACATATGAGAGAGACAGAGACCGACAGACAGACGGACAAACAGACAGACAGAGACTGAGAGAGAGAGAGAGAGAGGGGGGGGGGGGGGGGGGGGCAAAGATTCAATTTGACCTTTCTATCAAAAGCAGTGCTTTACATTTGTCAAAATGTGACCTTAAACTATACATTCTTGCTGAGTCAACATAATGAACAGGTTTGAGAAAAGTGTGTGCGCGAGGGAGGAATAGAATGGTTTGTAGACTCTGAAATTGTAATCAGTGAAGTTCAAGGCTTGTGTGTGTGTGTGTCACGGTGTGTGTGTGTGTCTGTTTGTACGTCAAATTGTAACACCGGCTGAGTCGATGTGTCGGAATGGGAAGTGGAAGAATAAATCAAAAAGGTGGAGGCTACGAGGTCGACCATTGGTGGGTACAACTGATGAAGGTCGGGAGAGAAGGGAGGAGGAGGAAGAGGGGAATGGAGGTCGAGAGACACAGCGAGGCAGGAACGACAACTCCTCAGACCCCTCACAACCTGTCACGGGAGGCAATCCAGTGTGTGTGTGATCACAGAGGAGCGGTTCCCTGCCCAGATGTTTCACAGGGTGCGTGTCGCTAATTATCATTTCATAACGGTACTTGTCAACAATTTCAAGACAAAAATACGTGTTCATGAATATTTAAAGGATTGATTCCCACTGCCGCTATTCCCATGTTCCTACTTATATATAAACTGCGTGACCTGTTTTGCCGAAGTACTAAGATTTAAAGCTTTCTTCACCAGCCTCTGGTGTTGAGAACTGTGAGTCCTGGCCCTGAATTAAGTGGTTATCAAACTGAAAAAAAATGCAAAAACGGTAGACTTATTTAGTTATTAGGCGTTCCCTATACGTGGTGGGTTTTATTGCAAGAAAAACACATCAGATTCAACGCCTACTCAGCTAAGTTGTTTGAAGCATTTGCTTGTTTGTCCACTACAATGACGTATTCGTGAATGTTTCTTTTTGTCTATAATGCATGGGAGAGTCGATCACCACCCTTCAGCTCCCGACACTGACACAACACGAACTGATCAACAGGCTTGGCTGTTTCAGCCAATGTTTTGCTGAATTCACATTGCAGAAAGGACAAGTTTAAATCGTCCTTTTTCAAAATTTTATTGAACACAACTAAAACACATTCCCGCAGCTTTGTTTCTGGGTGAACGCACATACCAACAAACCAGGTTATTGGTTAGTCGAACTTGTCTATAACAACGACCTAAGGACTAACCAAAACTGACTTGTCCTTATTGAGCGGTGGTACTTGGGTATAGAAAGGGGAATAAATAGAGGGACTAGCTTCGTCGGCGATCGTTTTGGTTGGTCGTAATGGGCAGGCTGTCTTTATCAAGAGGTAGTCGCCAGGGCAGGCTGTCTCTATCAAGAGGTAGTCGCAAGGGCAGGTTCAAATGTAGTCCACCCTATAAAGCTGTCATAAATATAAGTAAAAAAATAAAAATAATAATAATGATACCACAACAACACAAATTGACTTGGGAACATTTCTGGCTCGGCTTCGTACTTTCACAGACAGACGCATGCTGATTTGCAATTGTCTAGAACAGTACACGTACACGTGTTTGAGATTGATTGTAAATTGCTTTACGCGTGTGATGGTAGGGATGAACATTGGCCCCTGTGTGACTGGTTATTGTCTCATATAAATCACAGTCCCTGCCGGTATTGATCGAGTGGTTAATCCCACAAAACGAAGGATCAAAGGCGCAAGAAAACTACAACAATTAGACATATATTTGAGCTACTTGTCTTGTCACGTCACACGTTCTTATTCATTAATAATGGAGGAGAAAAAAGGCTTAACAAACTTGCTGTAATTTGGACATTTAGGCATATGATTGAGATTTCATTCTTCTTTTGTTCAGAGTAAAAAAAAAAGTAAGTAATCAAAACTACTCGTGTCGTCAGTTGTTCGGGGGCGTTGTGGAAAAAACAACAACCGGAAACAAGTTTTTTGTTGATGCAAGGTTGCATTGTCGTAACCATAGGTTTACTCACATTTAAATTTCCAGTAAAAGATCATGTCCCCCTCCCCCCCCCCCCCCCCCCCCCCCCCCCAGCTGCAAATCTGTCCGAGGTTTCACGCGGGATGGGGAGAGGTCAGCCCTTTATTTGGACACATATGCTTCTTGGGAAAAAATGTGATTTGCTTTTGCAGAATCAATTTTGCAGATTCTCATTGATGTCAAATTATATGTTAATTAAACACACACACATACACACACACACACACACACACACACACACACACACACACACACACACTGACACACACACACACACATACATACTCTCTCACACACACACACACACACACATACATACACACACACACACACACACACACGCACAGACAGACACACACACACACACATTCCACCATGATGAAAAGGAGATGGTTGGTTAGTGTTCAAGGTTTATCTCACGATTCTCTTGACTCATATAAAGTCTGGACGAATTTGTGGCACGATTAGGAATATAATGTTTTCAAGTTTCCATTCTTTTTTTTAAATGTGAAATTAGGGACGTTAGCAGTCTATATGTTTCTGGATATGAAATAGCTGTCTGTCTGGGTGGCTGTCTGGCTGTCTGTGTGTCTGTCTGGCTGGCTGTCTGTCTGTCTGTCTGTCTGTCTGGCTGTCTGTCTGTCTGTCTGTCTGGCTGTCTGTCTGTCTGTCTGTATGTCTGTATGGCTGTCTGTCTGTCTGTCTGTATGTCTGTATGTCTGTCTGTCTGTATGGCTGTTTGTCTGTATGGCAGTCTGGCTGTCTGTCTGTCTGTCTGGGTGCCTGTGTGTCTGTCTGTCTGTCTGGCTGGCTGGCTGTCTGTGTGTCTGTGTGTCTGGCTGGCTGGCTGTCTGTCTGTCTGTCTGTCTGTCTGTCTGTCTGTCTGGCTGTCTGGCTGTCTGTCTGTCTGTCTGTCTGGCTGTCTGTCTGTCTCTCTGTCTGTCTGTATGGCTGTCTGGCTGTCTGTCTGTCTGTCTGTCTGTCTGTATGGCTGTCTGTCTGGCTGTCTGGCTGTCTGTCTGTCTGTCTGTCTGTATGGCTGTCTGTCTGTCTGTCTGGCTGTCTGTCTGTCTGTCTGTCTGTCTGTCTGTATGGCTGTCTGTCTGTCTGTCTGGCTGTCTGTCTGTCTGTCTGGCTGTCTGTCTGGCTGTCTGTCTGTCTGTCTGTCTGTCTGTATGGTTGTCTGTTTGTCTGGCTGTCTGGCTGTCTGTCTGTTTGTCTGTCTGTCTGTCTGTCTGACTATCGGTCTGTATGTCTGTCTGTCTGTCTGTCTGTCCGTCGGTCTGTCTGTCTGTCTGTCTGGCTGTCTGTCTGGCTGTCTGTCTGGTTGTCCGTCTGTCTGTCTGTCTGGCTGTCTGTATGGCTGTCTGTCTGGCTGTCTGTATGGCTGTCTGTATGGCTGTCTGTCTGGCTGTCTGTATGGCTGTCTGTATGGCTGTCTGTCTGTCTGTCTGGCTGTCTGTCTGTCTGTCTGGCTGTCTGTCTGTCTGTATGGCTGGCTGTCTGTCTGTCTGTCTGTCTGTCTGTCTGGCTGGCTGGCTGGCTGTCTGTCTGGCTGGCTGGCTGTCTGTCTGTCTGTCGGTCTGTCTGTCTGTCTGTCTGTATGGCTGTCTGTCTGTCTGTCTGTCTGTCTGTCTGTATGGCCGTCTGTCTGTCTGTCTGTTTGTCTGTCTGTCTGTCTGTCTGTCTGTCTGTCTGTCTGTCTGTATGTATGTCTGTCTGTCTGTCTATCTGTCTGTCTGTATGTATGTCTATGTGTTTGTCTGTCTGTCTGTTTGTCTGTTTGTCTGTCTGTCTGTCTGTCTGTATGTCTGGCTGTCTGTCTGTATGTATGTATATCTGTCTGTCTGTCTGGCTGTCTGTCTGTCTGTATCGCTGTCTGTCTGTCTGTCTGTATCGCTGTCTGTCTGTCTGCCTGTCTGTCTGTGTTTCTGTGTTTCTGTCTGTCTGTATGGCTGTCTGTCTGTCTGTCTGTCTGTCTGTCTGTCTGTATGGCTGTCTCTCTGTCTGTGTGTCTGTCTGGCTGTCTGTCTGTCTGTCTGTCTGTCTGTCTGTCTGTATGGCTGTCTGTCTGTCTGTCTGTCTGTCTGTATGGCTGGCTGTCTGTCTGTCTGGCTGTCTGTTTGTCTGTATGGCTGTCTGTTTGTCTGTATGGCTGTCTGTTTGTCTCTGTCTGTCTCTGTCTGTCTCTGTCTGTCTGTACATGTCTCTCATTTATATCTCTCTTTGTCTCTGTCCCCAACCCTCCCCTCTCTCCGTCCCCTCTGTCTGTCTGTCTGTCTGTCTGAAAGCAGCCCGAATTTCTGTGAGGTTACCCTCATGGACTATATAAAATCTTATCTTATCCTTATCCTTATCCTGTCTGTCTGTCTGTCTGTATGGCTGTATGGCTGTCTGTCTGTCTGTCTGTCTGTATGGCTGGCTGTCTGTCTGTCTGTCTGTATGGCTGTCTGTCTGTCTGTCTGTCTGTCTGTATGGCCGTCTGTCTGTCTGTCTGTATGGCTGTCTGTCTGTCTGTCTGTCTGTCTGGCTGTCTGTCTGTCTGTATGGCTGTCTGTCTGTCTGTCTGTCTGTCTGTATGGCTGTCTGCCTGTCTGTCTGTGTTTCTGGCTGGCTGTCTGTCTGTATGGCTGTCTGTCTGTCTGTCTGTCTGTATGGCTGTCTGTCTGTCTGTCTGTCTGTATGGCTGTCTGTCTGTCTGTCTGTCTGTCTGTCTGGCTGTCTGTCTGTCTGTCTGGCTGGCTGGCTGTCTGTCTGTCTGTCTGTCTGTCTGTCTGTCTCTGTCTGTCTCTGTCTGTCTCTGTCTAGCTGTTTCAGTCTGTCTGTCTGTACATGTCTCTCATTATATCTCTCTTTGTCTCTGTCCCAAGCCCTCCCCTCTCTCCGTCCCCCCTCTCTCTCTGTCTCTCTGTCTCTCTCTCCCTCTCTCTCTCTCTTACTCTCTCTCTCACTCTCTCTCTCTCTCTCTCTCTCTCTCTCTCTCTCTCTCTCTCTCTCTCTCTCTCTCTCTCTCTCTCTCTCTCTCTCAGTCAATCAGTGTGTGTGTGTGTGCGGTAATAGAAAATACAGCATTATTAGCGTCATCTGCCGTGATGGTAAAACTGTGCATATTTGTGTACGATTGTGCTACTGCACGAACATTACCCTTGTGAGGGTGTGAGCATGATTTCGTGGCCTTTATCCTCCTGATCGATCTTTGTATTACCTTCGTTTTTACTGTGCTGTGCTTCAGGCTGTCACAGCAACTCTTTAACAAAGAGACGAGAAGAAACATTTTCTTGTCTTGCTTGAGACAGAGACTCGGTGTGTGCTTGCTTCTTTACTGTGCGCCTCTAATTGGACAGGCTTCAGCGACAGCAGTGTGTTCGGACGGTCAAGCTATTCGCCCCTTTCATATTATATGCTTTGAAAGCGGCTGCTGGTATACTGGGCGACACATGTGTCAACATTGACTCCTATGACAAGTGCTCTGTGTTAGACTTGTTTAGAGTCTATTACATTAGTTTCGTTGTCTTAGTTTGGTTCTTTATTATCATTATAAACGGTAACATTACCGTTTTCTCTTTATTTTCCTGTTTTCTTGTGCTAATCTGCCTTTCGATTTTTTACTTGTTTATTGTTGCTTTCGTTGTTTTACTGAGTTTGTTGTCCGGAATATTTCCTTGTCTCTTTACTAGTTATTCTACGCTTGACGTTGAGTTTCTGCCTTATTTACCTATTGTACCTTATTGATAACGTCATTGTTTGACACGTTGAGTTTCTGCCTTATTTACCTATTGTACCTTATTGATAACGTCATTGTTTGACACGTTGAGTTTCTGCCTTATTTACCTATTGTACCTTATTGATAACGTCATTGTTTGACACATTGTGTTTCTAAAGTGTTCTTTCTTGTTTGACACATTTCTCTGTTCCTGCAAATTTGCTACAGATTGATCAAGAGATTTCAGTAAATATCTCGGACTATTTAACGTTCAAAAGCCAGAATACTGTTTATGTTCACAATGAATAGCTGTCCAAATTTATGGCCCAGAAAAGAGGGTCTTCGTGTGGGCCACCTTAACATTAACCATGCAATTAACAAAATGAATGACGTATCTAGTATGCTTTTAAATTCTGGTTCAAATTTTCACATTTTTGGATTCTCAGAGTCACGATTATATCTCAGCAGATTTCGGATGCCGATTTAGCTATTCCTGGTTATAACATACTACGCAGAGACCCACAGCAAAGTAAAGAAACTGGCTTGCTTCTGTACGTAAGTGAATCAGTTAGCTATACAAGATTAACACACCTTGAGCAGTTTGTGGAGTCGGTGTGGGTAGAAGTTAAAATGAAAGAGCACCTCCACTCCTCATAGGTTTCTGTTATAGAAATCCTGTAGAGAGAGCAAATTGGTCGGATAATCTTACGCAGATGTTAGATGCAGTTTTACTCGAATCAAAGGAAATAATGTTATTGGGAGACTTTAATATTGATTTGCTTAAGCAGAACAAGCTATGGCTAGATATGCTTAACCTCTATAATCTCAAACAGATAGTAGACACCCCTACAAGAGTCACAGCATCTACAAGTACTTTGATAGATCATATTTATGTCACTGATCAACGTAACATTGCTGAATGTTGTGTTCCCGTCAGTGGTTGCAGCGATCATTTCCCTATCTGTCTGACGTGGTCGAGAAAGGGTGTAAAAATTCCAAAAGCCGGTCACAAGACAATAAAATACAGATCCTTTTCTAAATTCAACGAAGACACATTTCTTCACGACCTCTGTAACTCCTCCCTCTCTGATGTTTATAATTGTACGAATCCTGATGCTGCATTAACACACTGGCTCAATGCCTTCACTGACGTATATGATAAACATGCTCCATGGAGAATTAAAAGAGTCAGACACATAGTGAAACCGAAATGGTTTGATGATGAATTACAAGATGCCATAGATAATCGCGACTTCTTAAAGTCAATCGGCAAGGAAGAGGAGTATAGAGAACAGAGACATAAAGTAAACTCAATAAAACGATTAAAAAACAGAAAATATTTTCAAGACCTTGCTTCTTCAAAACAAAATCCAAAGAACATTTGGAAAGCCATAAATGAACTCACAAATAAAACTTCTGCATCTAAATCAAGTTGCGTTAGAGACATAACACCTGATGATCTAAATACACATTTTTCCAAAATAGCTGAAAAAGTTATTTTAAAGGATACAACTAACCTCAATAATTTGGAAGTTTTAGAAGACTTCTGTAAGTCAAAAGAAATTTCATCTCAATTAAATATTCCTTCGCTTACAGTGCCTGAAGTCTTTCAAGCACTCACACATTTAAAGCAAACAGGTACCCGGGGGATAGACGGATTAGATGGAAGAATTCTTAAGTTATCAGCCCAGGTAATTTCTGAAACTCTCACTTACATTTATAATCTCTGTTTAGACAAACAATATTTTCCAATAGCGCTCAAACAGGCAAAAATTATTCCTTTGTTTAAATCTGGTGAGAAGAAAGACCCCTCAAACTATAGACCGATTTCTATATTGTCTGTATTATCAAAGCCACTTGAAAAACATATAAACAAACACCTATTAGCGCACTTTGATCACAATCAATTATTTCACCCGAACCAGTCTGGCTTTAGGGCTAATCACTCGTGTCACACTGCCTTAATCTCTCTTGTTGATCATTGGTTGAACAAGATAAACGAAAATGAATTTTGTGGTGCTGTATTTGTAGACTTTGCTAAAGCTTTTGATGTAATTGATCACAAGTTGTTACTCAGAAAACTCAAATTATATGGCCTCAGGACTGACTCAGTTAACCTCATTTGTTCTTTTCTAAGCAACAGGCAACAAAGTGTGCATGCGAACGCCTCGGCATCAAGTATGCAGGCTGTACGGCATGGGGTACCACAAGGGTCAGTTTTAGGCCCTCTACTTTTCTCCATATACATAAATGACCTGCCCCTTCATATTAAAAACTTGTATGAACTTTTTGCAGATGACACTACCATACACTCCAGTGACACCAATTTAAATCGTTTATCTGAATCACTGCAAGAAAGTTTAAACCAGCTGAGTGCATGGACTGAGCTAAATCATATGTCCCTGAACCCCCAAAAAACTAAATGCATGATAATAACAACTAGACAAAAACGACAGAACATAATCTCCACGTTTCCCGATTTAATTGTCAATGATGAAATTGTTTCAACAGTCAACCATCATAAAGTGTTGGGAGTGACCATCGATAACAACCTGTCATGGTCACACCACATCGAACAACTTTCTAAAGTCATGTCCAAGAAAGTATATCTCTTATCTAGAATCAAGCACTTCCTGAATTTGGAAGCCAGGAAGTTATTCTTTAATGCCCATATTCAATCTGTTATTGATTACGCATCAACCTTATGGGATTCGGCAAGTGATAATTCACTAAAACCTATAATTAGATTACACAAACGAGCGTTGAAAGTAGTCTTATTAAAGAAAACAACCCTGAATGAATTAGACTATATAAACTTAAGCATTCTCCCTCTGAAGGCAAGACTTGGCTATAATAAATGTACCCTTATGAGCAAAATTATCACTGGATGTGTACCTGAAACTTTACGTACAAAATTTACCATGAGGAATTCACGTCAATTTATGAGATTAAATACTCCTGTTCCTCGGATTGACCTGTTTAAGTCTAGTTTAGTGTATTCAGGTAGCAGTCTCTGGAACTCTCTTCCAACATTCCTGAGGCAAACTACCAGCACTGATAGTTTTAAAAGCAGATATTTGTCTTATGTAATGAAGTCAAAGTAAAGGACATTTGTCTTAAATGGTATTCAATTTTTGTATTAAACATGCCCCTCTCCTCTTTATTGGTATAATGTACACAAACCCTTTTCGAATGAAGGGACTAACAAACCAACCACTACATGTATTTAGATATATATGTGATGATCTTTGCAATGTCTTGCTTGTTCGATTGATTTTCTTTAAAATGTAATGTATGGATTAGAGCATGATGTTGAGAAAGTGCAAGCTGCACTATACCACTTAATTCACATCAATCAACTCACAATTTACCTCAATGCAATGCATTTTGTGTACATATGTATAATGTGTTTTCACTTTAGTTATCTGTTAAAATGTAGAATTTTAGTTTTCTATTTTCTATTTTTTATCTTGTATTTATTTCATTTTTGTAGTCAGTCCCTCTTTAGGGCGAGGGCTGGATGTAAAAAAGCAGACCACTGCTTAATCTACTACCCTCGTTAAATAAAGAATTGTCATTGTCATTGTCATTGTCAGTATATGAATGAATGCATATCTCGATGCTTATCTATGCTAAAATGCTTTAATTCAGCCGTCTCGAATAAAGATGAAAGGTAAGGGGATTAAAAGGCTTTCCGACGTTTTAGCTTATGGATAAGCATCGAGATATGCATTCATTCATATACTGATTG
>NC_090255.1:2351486-2367915 GCF_037325665.1 Littorina saxatilis
CAATCTAACACCGCTGCTCGCTCCCACCCTGTCCCACCCTGTCCCACCCGGTCCCCTGTCCCACCCTGTCCCACCCTGTCCCACCCGGTCCCACCCGGTCCCACCCGGTCCCACCCTGTCCCACCTTGTCCCACCCGGTCCCACCCGGTCCCACCCGGTCCCACCCGGTCCCACCCGGTAGGTCCCACCCTATCCCACCCGGTCCCACCCGGTCCCACCCTGTCCCACCCGGTCCCACTCTGTCCCACTCTGTCCCACTCTGTCCCACCGGTCCCATCCTGTCCCACCCGGTCCCACTCTGTCCCACCCGGTCCCACCCGGTCCCACCCTGTCCCACACGGTCCCACCCTGTCCCACCCGGTCCCACCCGGTCCCACCCTGTCCCACACGGTCTCACCCTGTCCCACCCGGTCCCACCCGGTCCCGCTTTCTCGTGCGCCTCGGCCCAAAACTCAACGGAAAGCAAGTTGTCTTTCTTGTTGCTTCTGCCTTCTTTTCTCCAAGTAGAAAGTTTGCGCCCAATCTCCAAGAAAAGAAAGATGTCTTTCTTGTAGTTTCAGCTTTCTTTTCTCCAACTGACAATTAGGCGCCACAAGTTGACGAAAAAGCGAGCAAGGTATCTTCATCATTGTTTGACTTTTCTCCCCTCCCAGTACCAAGTTCGCCCCGAAACCAAACGAGAAGGGCGAGCTGGTGAGCCCGGAACCCTACGCCATGATCGGCAACCCCACCTATCCCAACCTCTCGGTGGAAGCCACCCAGATCGTGCGCTACTACCTCACCTGTCAGTTCGAGTACCTCAAGATCGACGACCTGCTCAACTTCATGTTCCTGAACCGCAACAACACCATCGAGTTCTACAAGTGTATCCGCGACTTTCCCAAGAACGAGGCCTACTTCCCGCGATACCTCGGCTGTATCTGGCAACTCAAGCAGCTCTGTCTTAGCAAGGATATCATGGTGAGTGTGTTACAGAGACATTCAGATAGACTGATTGACAGACAGACAGACAGACATTCATACAGACAGACAGACAGCCAGCCATACAGCCAACCAGCCAGGCAGCCAGACAGACATATATGCAGGCAGACAGACAGACAGACAGACAGACAGTTAAGGCTGCATTGTCTCATCAAAGAAATCATTATGAGGTTGTGACACAGACAGCTAGAACAAAAGACAGACAGACAGACAGACAGACAGACAGACAGACAGACAGACAGACAGACAGACAGACAGACAGACAGACAGACAGACAGACCCACCGACCATTCATATTTCTTCTATTCTATTTATTCCATTCACACAACACATATTTTGACGGAAATACAATCACCACCCCGATCCTTCCCACGCAGGTGTCGAAGCTGATCAGGTTCCCCGCCAAGCTCCTCCGACCTCTAATGGAGGAGTTCCCCAACCTGAAGATCCTGTACCTGGTGCGTGACCCCCGAGGCACCCTGTCCTCCGAGATGGCCATCCTCAAGTCCTACGAGAAGACCTCGGTCAAGGAGGCAGCGGACTCTTTCTGCAAGATGGTCAGCGACGACGCTGAGAACATCCGATGGCTGTCCGAGTCCTACCCTGACAGGATCAAGACCATCCGCTATGAGACTATTGCAAGGTTGGTGGTAATGTTGATGTTGTTGTTGGTGGTGGTGATACAGTTGTTGTTGTTGTTGTTGTAGTTGTTAATGCTGGTGGTGGTGGTGTTTGTAATTTAAGTTTGTGGTTGTGGTGGTGGTGGTGGTGTTGTTGGTGGTGTTGGTGGGTTACTGACAAACGTCCGTTGGTCGTCAGAGTCCTACCCCGACCGGATCAAAAACATCCCCTATGAGACTATTGCTATGTTGGTAGTTGTTGCTGTTAGTGGAGGTGGCGATATTTGTGCACTATGGTCATTGACGATGTCGAAAACATTAGTTGGGTGTCCGAGTCTTAGCTTGACCGGATCAAGACCATTCGCTGTGAGACCATTGCAAGGTTGGGTGTTACTTGTTTTGGTTGTAGTGATTGTGGTGATGGCGGCGGTGGCGGTGTTGATGTTGGTGGTTTTTTTTGTAGGAGGAAAGACATCTCTCTATTTTGTTTCTCAGGGACGCAGTATCAGCCGCCAAAAAGATGTACCAGTTCCTCGAGCTGAGCTTCACCCCGAAGATCGAGGGCTACATCCGCCACATCACGGCAGCCAAGAAGGACGGTCACAACTTCTCCACACTCCGCAAAGACTCGTGGCTGGCGGCCAACAAATGGCGCACCATCGTCACATACAAGAACGTGCGCGCGGTGGACACGGCGTGTGAAGACGTGTACGACGCTGTGGGCTTCGTCAAGGTGCCGCGTGAAACCTACCTCCGGGATCTCAACACCTCCCTGGCCGCGCGCCAATCCCGTATGGAGAACGTGTAGATGACGTCACAACCATTGGAGGCTTGGCCGAGGGCTTTGTTTGTGTGTGTTTTCTTGTTCTTGTTCTTGTTCTTGTTCTTGTTCTTGTTCTTGTTGTGTTTTTTTGTGTTTTTTAAAATTTTAATTGTGTATGTTGTTGTTGTTGTTGTTGTTGTTTGACAAAAGGGAAAAATTAATAACACGATTTAATTTAGTGGGGATGAGGTAATTCTCAGAAAGGAAATCTTCAAGTGGGTGTGACAGGAGAGAAGGTCGGAGTCAGTGTGGATGATGGGGTCTGCTTTCCACATGTTTTCCCATAGACATAACAAGTGGAGCTTTCGTCGGTAATCACGTGACTCGGTTTCAGCTTGTCCAAGTTTGCTTTTTACACATCTGTCATTATAAGGAGACACTCTATCAGATTCCCTTGAACAACGTACATCTTCATCTTGGAAATACATTTCTCGCCGAAACTGACACTAGGTTCGACCCGACGCAAATAGCGATGTACTGGGCCCCACAAGACATAATTATTCGTTTATTTCTTCCTCTTCGTCTTCTTTTTCTTGTTGTTGTTGTTGTTCTTCGCCTTGTGTGCCTTACTATTATTACTGTTAAAAAGTACTTGCTTTGGGGGACAGTCACTACTTTCTGCAAAATATTGCATCAGTCGTTGTGCTAGTTGAGTGTTAATCGTGTGTTTCATGAGGTGTTTTACCAATCATTCCTGTTGCACATTCTTGGTAAGCCCTTTCTGGTATCGTCTGCATGCTTTCACTTTGTTCTGTTGTAAGAATGTGTGATTTAACCACCCGAAGGTAGGTGTTTATAGTTTAAGGTGTCCACAAGAAGTCACTGAAAGTTGATGTATGATAGAAATGTAAGGAGGGAAATAAATGTTGATCTTTTACTCTTGAGTTTTGTTGCGAGAAGGTCAATCTAACTACATGTACTCACGTCTGTCTTTTTTTCTCTCCTAATGTATCTCAATGTGTGTGTTCATGCGTTCACGCTCTTGTGTGTGCGAGTAAGTGAGTGAGTGAGTGAGAGAGAGAGAGAGAGAGTGTGTGTGTGTGTGTGTGTGTGTGTGTGTGTGTGTGTGTGTGTGTGTGTGTGTGCGTGTGTGTGTGTGTACAAGTCCAGAATGTCACTGTACACTCACTAAATAAGCAAGCCTCAGATGATCGCAAGCAACTGCTTCACTTGACGGGTTGTACAGCTAGTGGCCCCAGCAAATTTGACTGGTCTGACAAGCCCTTAACAATGAAACGAGCAGTGTGCAAAGGTATGGTTGCAATGCCAGGCAGCACAGTTCGTCAAGCCCCTTCTTGTAGTGCGTGTAGCCTAAAAATAAACCAGTGTTGACTGAATGCTGATCTATCTATTACAACTGTTCGACTCCATTACATTGGTATAAACATTTGCAAAGGGTACATCTAAAGAACTGTTAACATAACAGATTTCAACCGATTTTTCAACAACTTTTATCTACAACAAGAAGTAAGTCATGTGCGCAGACCGTTCGACTTTGTAACCGATTTCAGAAAAGGACTGTTCAACTTTGCAACGACTTGTCCTGTCGCACTGTTTGTTGGAGGCTATAATACTCCATCGACTCCGTGCCAGCCCTTTAATTTGTTCGTTTTGTAATTTATCCTACATACGTGAGTGAGACCACTCCTGGTATAACAATGTCGTTCAAACCACACGTGTGTATATCATGCAAGCGAGGTCGTGTCAAACTAGTCTTGCTGGGACTTGCTTGTCCACTGATAATGATGCCAAAGTCACCGAGACAAACGTCACTATGGAAACACTTTTGCGCCTTTCTGTTCCCCCTGGAAGAGATTATAGAACTAATGCGTCACGCTACACTTTCTAAAGTGTCGTTTCTTTTCTTTGACGTGAAAGAATGCAAGAGACTTTGGAAGAGATCGAGGTTGGACCCTTCGACTTGAGTAAGTACAGTATGTAGGATAAATAGAATACTACATGGCTTGCTGTGTCGTACCAGCTTCACACTCGTTACTTTTTCAAATATCGAAAAGCTCGCTTTCGTTCGCAGTTCAATATTTAAACAAATCGCGTAAGGCGAAAATTACTACATTTAGTCAAGCTGTCGAACTAACAGAATGAAACTGAACGCACTGCATTTCTCCACCAAGACAATACAGCTTCGTCAATCACCGCGAGAAGGAATACGCTCACCTCCTACGTGCAAAACGCAGTGAAATAGACAAGCAAGAATAGCGCGGTAGCGTACTGCGCTTAGCAGGAAAGCGCGCTTTTCTGTATTCTTGTTAACTTTTTGAGCTTGTTTTGAATACAACATGTCATATCTTTATGTTTTTGGAATCAGGAAGTTATAAAGAATAAGATGAAATCATTTTTGAATCGATTTCTTAAATTTTAATTTGATTACTAATTAATCTGCGCGCCGGTGTGTGGGCCTATCAACGACACAGTGTGGTATACTCGGTGTTGGTGGTTTTGCTCCTTCAGTGGTGGTGACTATGTTTTCTCACGCCGGTCGCCATTTTGGTGTCAAGTTAAAGTTCAAGTTTTATTTATTCCAATAAAACCCCGTGAGGGTACATGGAAAATTAAAAACACAATAAAAACACATTTCATTCAACACCAAATAAAAGGAACTAAAACAAAAAGAAATCAGACTAGTACTATGTACAGAAAAGGGAGTTGAGGGGTGAGGGAGAGCAAAAACAATACAAGAAACAATTCAACAATAATAATAATAAAGAATAAGAATAATAATCATAATAATAATAATACTAATAATAATAAAACACTACAAGTGCAAAGTGATTACATACATTTCTTTACTATGGGAAATGGGGGGAAGGGAGAGGGGGGGGGTGATGGGTGGGTTAACATAAGGACAAAAATACTATTACAAACAACACAAAACAGATAACGGAGTATAAAGCTAAAAGAGAATTAAATTTTACTCGCTTCGTGTCCACGTGGCCGCTCTTTTGCAGCAGATAGTTTGCTTGGTACGGTCGGTAATGTCGGTGGGTGCTTAGAATTAGGCTGTAGGTTGCTTTAGCAGTAAAAATCGTCCTCCTTTATTTTTGTTTTCCAAACTTGTTCGGAAATTTTTCGATTTGTTTGTTTATTTTTGTTTTTCTGGTTTCATTTGTGGGGTTTGTTAGTATGTAGTATAGTGATAGGTTGCTAGGTTTTTTCTGGTCCATCCCTCCCCCTCTCCGTCATCATCACTTCACCTCACTGTGCTGTAAATAATCATCATTTCATTTATTATTGGTCCGCTGGGTATACCACGGGCTGGCAAAAGCAAAGAGACTTTTCTCGCTCTCCATCACCTCATTCTTTTTTGTGGAGTATAGTCGTGTACGCATAGAGTTGGCTCGCCTCTGTATTGTTTGTTTCTTTGTATTGTACTTTGTCTGTGTCCAGAATTAATGATGAGTTGGCTCGGGGACGGTCCCTTTAGCATTAGTTTCCTCGCAGAACTCCCGCGCAACACCAAAGAGCTTGGCGAAGCGGAGTGGAATTTCCACCTAACCTCGTCGCCAGGGCACTCTGTATCTATCAAAGAATTTGGCCTGACTGCAGAGAGCCCCGCTAAGAAACCGCGTAAAGATATGCCCCAAAAAAGCAAACAAAAACAAGCGCACAGGATGTGCACCCAAGATCAAAAGGCTAGGGCCCTAGAGGCTGGAAAAAAATCAAGAGAAGCTAAACAAAGGACAAAACAACCAGTCAAAGATGCCAGTGGCTAAGTCCGTAGAGCTAGCCGAAAGGGAAACAGTGGTAAAATGCTTGCATCAGAACAAACAGCTACGGGTCTACCCCTACAACAACAACAAAAACAGAAAATAATGTAGCGATCCTGAAACAAGGTACTCAGTTTAAAGTGCAGGCCCAAGTGCATGCCACTGACCATTCAACAAAACAAACGGCCCCGTCAGCTGATTTAAAGCAAAAAAACTCAAACTTCGGGTGCATGTCTGTCTCACCAGTTGCAAACTTCTAGAGATCCGAACCCCAAACAACAGGAACAACCTCAAAATCAAAGAAAGTCACATGACTATCAAAAAGGGGTAAAAAAACAAAACAGGGGCAACCAAGACAGTGATCGAAGCAGAGCCAGTATCCAGGGGGGGCCTAGCCACCTTTTCTGGAACCCGGCTCTCTGAACCATCTGAAACAGACACAAGTAACTCTGAAGAAAGTACGATTCATGATGACAAAACTGACAAAAGAGGAACGAAAAGACGGCTCTCGCCTAATAGCGATACCATTGAAGCAGACAAAAATGAAAATCATACACAGAAAGTGGCCTTTATCAGTAGAGAGACTGGACGGGCGCTGTGGCGGGGTGGTAAGACGTCGGCCTCTTAATCGGAAGGTCGTGAGTTCGAATCCCGGCCGCGGCAGCCTGGTGGGTTAAGTGTGGAGATTTGTCCGATCTCCCGGGTCAACTTATGTGGCTTATCCCCCTTCGTGTGCACACGCAGGCACAAGACCAAGTGCGCACGGTATAAAGATCATGTAAACCATGTCAGAGACCGGTGGGTTATAGAAACACAAAAATACCCAGCATGCTTCCTCCGAAAGCGGCGTATGGCTGCTTAAATGGCGAGGTAAAAACGGTCATACACGTAAAAATCCACTCGTGCAAAAACACGAGTGTACGTGGGAGTTTCAGCCCACGAACGCAGAAGAAGAAGAAGTAGAGAGACTGTAAATAACACGTCCAAAAGACTAACGCAAGAGGAAACAAACAAGGACAATACCTTCACTCGTGAAGATAGAGGTAAAACGGGAAAGGGAATGAGGCGTTCTCTCAAGGGAAGAGCGCCTGCTCCAGAATTCCTTTAACACCCAATCATCTTAGAGGACACCAGGGAAGGCCCGGTCACCTTCAAGGGTCTGGGTCTCCACCGGTTCCGCACAATTAACGCAGCAGTCGGAGATGTTATCTCTCTCCGACCTCTGGTAGGAGAGAGGTTGCTGATCGGCTGCTCTACCGTTAGACAACAACAAAAGCTCTTACAGCACAAAAACATAGGTGGTGCTAGCATCATATGTTTCATACCTGAACCCATCACCGAGGGAGTGATCAAAACAATCCCCCTCATTCACTCGGAAGAAGAAATCTTCGCTATGAAGATGCTGATTAATGTCCGGACAGAATCGAAACAACTAGTCCAAAAAGGTCGAGAAACCATCAAACAAGTATACAGATTGAAAAATAAAGACAACCAACTCTGAGAAGCCATAAAAATCACCTTCAAAACGGCAGTTCTGCCAAAAACAATGTCTATTCAAGGAGAAGAGTACTTCATTGAACCGTATGCCTGCCCGGTCCGTCGCTGCAGTCACTGTAATCGCTTCGGACATCGCGCAGTGCAATGTAAAACACCGACCTCCACATGCACCCAGTGTGGGACCCAGGGCCACAGCCGTTTAGACTGTGACCGGGATCGGCACTGTGTAAACTGTGGGGGAGACCATAGGGCTGCATACCTCGGCTGTGCGGCGTATCGTGTGAGGCTGAAGGCGAATAAGATTCGCGCGGCCTCATACATCCCGTACGCCGAGGCAATGCACAGAGCCAAAAACGAACTAAAGTCAGAACAAATGGAAAAAGAACTAAAAAAACAACCCCAAGCCCACTCTCCGCGAGAGTTGGTTGATGACTTCTGGAGAGCGGAGCCCGCCCCCCAGAGGACATCCACCCTTCTGAGGGGCTACGCCAAGGCTGTGAAACACGGCCGCTCCGAAAGACACAAACAACCCCACCCCCCTGAAAAAAACAGTAACGAATGTAATACGACAAAACCTGGACAGCACCGTTCCCCATTTGCGGAAAACTTCTCAAAACAATAATACAGAAAAGAAAAAGTCTACCCAAGAAGACCTGGTCACTACGGTGGTAGATCAAATACATACCAAAGTAAGGCAAAAAATCGAAGCCGATACTGAAAATAAACAAAGGGAAACACGACTCTCACAAGAAAGAGTTCTTGCCAAAACAGTCTTTGACAGAGCAGACAGTCAGAATAAACAAGCGGATATCATTAGCTGCATGCCACCTCCGATGAAAAAGAACTTCGCGGGTTTTTGAACCTGTGCCTCACCGCTATGGTGACGGCCAGACAAAAACAAAGCCCACAGGCAATTATCGAATCATTGACAGAAATGTACGCTTTCATCTCTAAAACAGAAGTCACGGCGCCAAAACCCGACACATTTCTCCTGGCTCTCAGTGCTCTTGCTGGAAGCAGAGATCTGTCCTCGGAAGAAATGGAAGTCATAAAGAAATCTTTGTAAAGTTATGATTTTAGGAGGTTTTCACCTTTTATCATGTAATGGTAACAATTTTTAAATAACAAAAGAAGGAAAAATGCTTTTTAAACCGAACTTCTGGACACAGAAAACTATTCGACAAAACCTTAATGACTAGCCTTATGCACCGCCGTGAGAGGTGCTGTCATTAATACAGTCCGCGCGCTGCGAGACCTTGACATTATCTTTGCCTGAATCTTCGGGCTGTGTGCCGATGGCCGTGATTGGCCCATACCTATAACATTTTCCGTCCAATAAACACGGTGTTCAAAGGGACATTTTGACTCTGGCATATTCGGAGCAAAAAACATGTATGCGCGGGAACAGGGAAACGACTCCCTCTAGGAATATCTTAACATGGTTTTTAACCGCAGTAGACAAAACATGATGTATTTTATTCAAATCCTCTTAACATATTTGTGAATGAAAGTTCCATGTACATAATGTATTATCTATGTTATGTGTTATGTTTCATGTGACATGGCGAGCAATCTATGCGTACATATGTACAAAGTATAAAGTGCCTCTCTAGGCAGACTGTATTTCATCTATTTTTGACGGATTTTATCCTGTGGCTCTGAAATGTTACCTCCTTTTTAACATAGTAAATATTGGAAATAAAAAGGTCTTTTAAAGGCCCAATCCCATGTAATACACGGTGTTTGAGAAAAATAGGACGAAGGGTAAAGCCTGCTACTTCTAAGAAATGTTATCGTACGTATATCTTTTATCCTCTCATTGACCCTCCCACCTCTCCCTGACCCCCCCGCCCACCACTATCATTTTATAAACAATGTCCCTTTATAGGTCACTATGTACCTGAGAGGACGTTAAGTCCCACAGACCAACCATTAACGTTTTGAATTTGTTTCTACCAGATTTAATTGAAATAGATTAATTATCACTGTACTTTGTGTGATTTTGTACTTGGCCTGCTTGATGATAAATTGCGTCATGAGAGATATTCATTTGACAAACTAGCACTTAATTTACGAAGTTGGAATCTATTCATGATTTTATGACCAAAGATTTTGTCTGACTTGCAATCGTGTCATCTGAAAATGTCTACACCGGCTGTTTCCGGCCATCAATCTTCAAAAATCAGATGTTGCTAACTGCCGTCTTTGCTGACTGTAACAGTGTAAGAAAAACATCATTTACATGCTAAATTATGATTGATTGTAGTGGTACGTATACATATCTCATGTCTATTTGACTGATGTGATTACAGAGGTACGTACTGATAAATAAAGAACTCTGCAGGCGGAAGACATTCTTGGTGACTCGGAAGACATTATTTTATAATTTATTGGTGTTGTAAGTCTGACAACTTCCACTGATGACTTCCATGACTTCTGTGCAAGTGTGGGGTCTTCCTCTGATGACTTCGGTGCAAGTGTGGGGTTTTCCTCTGATGACTTCGATGCAAGTGTGGGGTCTTCCTCTGATGACTTCTGTGCAAGTGTGGGGTCTTCCTCTAATAACTTTAGTGCAAGTGTGGGGTCATCCTTTGATGACTTCGGTGCAAGTGTGGGGTCTTCCTCTAATAACTTTAGTGCAAGTGTGGGGTTTTCCTCTGATGACTTCGGTACATGTGTGGGGTCATCCTCTGATGACTTCAGTGCAATTGTGGGGTCTTCTTCTGATGACACAGGGTCATGTGACTTGGTTTGATCTCCTGATACCAGCGCTATTGCTTTTTTTTGCTGTTCAGATGCCATTTCTAGTCTGCGTAACACATGCCAGACAGTTGTATGAATAATTCCCACTGAAAAAGACATGTTAGTGCTTAATGAGTCACGTCATGTGCAAAATACAATGAGCTATTTATTTCTATCACCACTCCTCCCTAACTGTTTCCAGTTAAGCGGAGAGGTAGCACGAACAAATTAAATCTGGCTATTATCGATTTCTTTTGCACTATTTTGATATACAGTGAAGCAAAAAATCATATAAAAGCAAATCCATGTCCAATGTTTGACCAAGCAGCCATATTTTGGTAAACTTTATTGTGATTTATGAATCAGTAGCAATTCTGAACTTTTTCAAAGCCGTTTGTCCATTCATCTCCTTAGTTTGGCTACCGCTCAATTTCGAACCTCGTACGTATGTTACGCGTGATTGTTCTGAAAAGTGACTATTACATGATTGTTCTGAAAGTCTAATACTTATTTCATCGTAATCATGGAAGTCCTTTTAGGTTGTGTCAGAACGACATAAGACTAAACTGGAAGTGCACAACTACCATTACTATCAGTGGAGACGCATGGATGCATTTGAACTTTTCTTGTGGGTATCTCGTACTAAAAATATAGAATACATGATTCTGGGAAAGCTGTTCAAGGGCACTTACACACTATATTCCATTTTTAATACACGACTCAAACCTTCAGGATAAATTAAAATGAATAAAATACAAGTATAAAGAGTTCAAAAAAGAAGAAAACAAAAAGTGAACAAATAGAGAGAAAAGGTTTTAACAATTACTTGCCATTTATGGGAGTCGAACCCAAGACCGCCAGGACAGGGGGCTAGTGTACTACCACTGAGCCAACCAAGCACACAATTCCCACACATGAACATAGACAGTTGAACTGCAAACATTCATTACACTCGGGTTCTTGAGAGTGTGTCGACTCGTCGGTTTCAGACTTTCTCCATTTGTACTTGGGTTTTGTACGTTTTCTTAATCTCACAATTATTTGTGGTTGCGGCGATACCCATAGGGCATTTGACAAAGGCTGATGTTACTAAAAAATAGAATTGGTAATTCTGGGAAATAGTCCGCTGGAAGTACTCAATAATCATGCAACCTTTAGATTGTTTTGATTCATTAGATCATCCAAAACGTTTGGAATGAAGAAAATACAAGCATTACACATTACGAATTTGTTTGTTTAAAGTAATGGAAAAAAATGCAGCGGAAGAGGGTCAAACCTGTGAACAACTATGTACGAAAAAGAGATCAGGCGCTTTACCAACCGAGCTAATTTATCTCACGGTTGATTTTAACTTCAAATATTACACTACAGTTCTTGAGCGTGGGTATCAGTATTGACTCGACTCAAGTGTCCAAGTCTCTCCGTTCACATTAGTGTACTGTACATTTTCTTTATCTCACTGTTTGAGTTAAGTTATTAACTGACCCTATTCTCCTGTTCACTTTGTATAAGAATAAAAAGCAGTATCAAGTAGCGTTAACTTCATCCCCCGCGGGTTAGGGGGAAGAATTTACCCGATGCTCCCCAGCATGTCGTAGGAGGCGACTAACGGATTCTGTTTCTCCTTTTACCCTTGTTAAGTGTTTCTTGTATAGAATATAATCAATGTTTGTAAAGATTTTAGTCAAGCAGTATGTAAGAAATGTTAAGTCCTTTGTACTGGAAACTTGCATTCTCCCAGTAAGGTCATATATTGTACTACGTTGCAAGCCCCTGGAGCAATTTTTTGATTAGTGCTTTTGTGAACAATAAACAATTAACAAGTGGCTCTATCCCATCCCCCCTCCCCCTTTCCCCGTCGCGATATAACCTTGAACGGTTGAAAACGACGTTAAACACCAAATAAAGAAAGAAAGAAAGCGTTAACTTCAAGTGTGACCGACATTATGTTGTTGTCGCCGAAAGGCGCTAACGCCATTGCATGAAAAGAAGCAAGCGATTAAAAATGGGCGTCGACAGAGTCAATGAAGGGATACCAACTTGCAGTTCTCATTCACTTGTGGTTGTGTTCAGTTGTAGTAAATGTTTACTGAGCCTGAATTTGCTGTGCAGAGGATGTTACATGTAAAACACGCCTGCGTTGCACAACATTGGAAAATTTGCCTTTGACAAGTGATTTTCATCAGTGCACTTATATTAGATTTTTTCATGTGTACAATTTTTGTGCTATTTGATGGTTTAAAAAAAAGAGAAGCTTATGCTGCAACAAAAATTAGTGGTAAAAACCCCAAAATCATCATCCGGTCAAAAATCCAAACTGATGTTGTTAAGTGTTTATCTGCTTCACATCAAACATTTTTGTTTAAGTACAGCAGGGGATATGTTTCTGATATGTATTACACATGAGCAAAAGCTTTTTTTCACATTGGCCTTCTACGGGTGCAATTCAGTCTGCACTGCATGTGCTGGACTGCTTTTTATTAGTTTTGTTCTAGTTATCCTTTCTTTTGGTCATCTTGAAGCCTATTTGATAATGTTGAAAACTGAAGCTTTATTTTTTGTATTGGGTATTTTCCAGGTTGACCGAGTTGCTTAAATATGTGCCTGAGGTTCACAGCCATATGTCAGGGTCAAACGTCCTTCGTTTTTATACATAGAGAATACTACATGACTTGCTGTGTCGTACCAGATTTACACGAGTTGTTTTTTTAAATATTGAACTGCGAGCGAAAGCGAGCTGTTCACTATTTGAAAAAGCAACGAGTGTAAATCTGGTACGACACAGCAAGCCATGTAGTATTCTGTTTATCCTACATACTGTACTTACGTGTATTTTACTGAAAATGTCCTGCATTCGAGGCAGCTAAATTGAAGACGCTTGTTTTGGAACCTCGATCGCTTCTAAAGCCTCGTGCAATCTATTACGTCAAAGCAAAGAAACGTCACTCTGAAAGTGTGGCGTGACGTGTTAGTTCTAAAGATTCATCGAGGGTAATTAGCGAGCGCAATTTGTGTTTCTATAATGACGTTTGTCTCGGTGACTTTGGCATCATAAGCAGTGGAAAAACAGGTCCCTGCCAGACTTGCTTGACATGACCTCATTTACATGATATACACACGTGTGATTTGAACGATTATTATCTCACGGGTGTCTCTCTCACGTATGTAGGATAAAATGTTTTTTTCCAAACTCTCGCTTACTCTATTACACATGTCGTATGCATACAGAGCGATTACTTCCCTTTGGTTATTTGATATCAATGTTTTTTCAATTATTGGAAAGTTTGTTAGGGTTAATATTATTTTTGATCAAATGAACACTTGACCTTTGTTTTCATTAATAAAATGTGGACTGCAAATTATTTTGTTTAAGTGAGAGTGTGTAATTTGTAAAGCAATTTTGTGGCCTGCGTGAGATTTCGTAAAGTAGAGGTGTCGACTGCGTGAGATTGCGTAAAGTAGTTGTGAGAGTGCGTAAAGTAGTCGTGTCAACTTCGTGGGAGTGCGTAAAACAATTGTGACATCTGCGTGGAGAGCGCGTAAAGCAATTGTAACATCTGCGTGGAGAGTGCGTAAAGTAGTTGTGTCACCTGCAGTGCGTAAAGCAATCGTGACGTCTGCGTGAGAGCGCATACTTTGTCTTCATGTTGCATAAAGTGTGCGCTGGGGGCGCGTATGGTCTTCGTTATCTGAGGGAAAACGAATTCGTCACGCACTGATTTCGATTTGCAAAAACGCGCGCGTATCGAGTGCGTCTTTCGCAGTTGGAATGCATTATTTGGCGACTGCGAGACGCATTCGCTGCGCATAATTTTGCTGGCTGGGTAGGAGTGGAGGAGGGTTCTTGATTATCTTGTCCAAAAGAGGTTATCAGCTGTGTGGCGGTGCCGTCCGTCACGCTCGATTGCACTTTTGGACTCGAGCCCATGAGGTTTGGAGTAGGGATTGCGGGACAAGCAGGAAGTGTCTTCGGAGCTGAAGGGAGTTTGTCTATGTCTTGTTCAGGGGGGTCGCTCACGCTTGACTGCACCTGAGGGCTCAAGTCCGTACGGTCTGGAGAAGGGATTAGGGGGAGAATCGCAGGAGGGGAGGAGAGCCTGTCTTTGTTTTGCTCAATGGCAGTTGGCATGTCGGGGCTTAACAGTTGAAGCCGCCGTGATGACCTCTCCTTCTTCTTCCTCTGTTGTTGTTGGACAGAAGGAGTTTGTTGATGTTCGATGTCTTTTAAGGTCAGTGATCCTGTCTTGGAGACTGATCGACGTGGGAGGTAGGGTGAGAAAAGACAGATCGCAAAAAAACATCCTCCTGTAGATGGCCTGTGTCTTGAGGAGAAAACTTTTGAAGACATGCAACCAGAAAATAAAATTCCTGGTCTCTCCAATTGGGGCATTTGTTGCCCTGCACTAGTATGTTTGCTGTTGTGTAAAACAACGTCACTGTAACTAGCTTTTGCGAACCGAAGTTGATTTGTACTTTGGTACTGAAAAGTTCACTTGGCAGCTTGCCACTTTTTACAAACACATCAGAACTGTCATGTACATCAAGTCGTCGGATGGGATTTGAGGCCTGATCAAGCCAGTCGACATGAAAATCCGATATCTGTCCAACACCACAGACATAACGTTTGAATAAGAGATGCCTGGCAATTGGTAAGAGGTTAAAAGGGATGTAAAATGTTAGTTGATTGGGGTCCTTCTTAATGTCCAAGGTCGGGACCCAGTCCTTAGAGGAGCAAAAATGTTGCAAAGTCATAGTGAATATGACGCAACAAAATCATAAAAACATTGTGCTCATGGCCAGGGAATAGCATATTATTCACATAGTAAAGAACCAAGTCAACGTTCACAGTTTTCTTGTTGCCAAAGTATACAACACTAGAGTCCGGGTTGTGCAGACTGGTATGGGTGTGAGGAAAACGCGACCGACACGTCTGTCACCGCCGATTGATTGCATTTTGAAGGAATATGACTGGATTACGGAAAAATACACACATGTTAAGTTCTCGGATACCTTCATCGCCAATGTGGACTTACTGCAGAGCCAGGCAAAAGAGTAGACTTGCTCGCAAAACACGTGAAACAGCCGAAAATTGATAGCGAAGCCCAACCGTGCCAGGTAAGGACGGTCTGACAGATTCTCAAAAGTCGTCTGCTAACGAAGCAAGGGAGGGAACTCGTGTTTTTGTTTTGGTTCGCTAGCATCTGGTTATCTTGTAAGTTGAATGTTCGTTTTCTTCGACCTGCATTGCTTTCATAATGAAAGAAACGTTTGCTTATTGCATCTCATATATCAGATCAGTTCTGAGATTCATTTTTGCGTGCAACTGATATGGTTTTTTGAGCCGTGCAATACGATTTTGGAACTTCATACAAATGTGTCACATTGTTCGGCGCGAGGTCAAAGGTCGGGAGGAAAGTAGTTCTTCGCCCAAATCGGAATCTGCACTATCATATATTTTTTTTGAGTCCATGATGTATTTATTGAGCTATACAAATACAACATATATACCCATACTGAAGTAACAGAGACAAAGAAGGGAGGTCATATATATATATATGTGTTTGGCTTTTCTTTTCCTTGAATTTGTTATATATATATATATATACTAGATGATTACCCGCTTCGCCGGGAAGAAGTAGAGCCGAATACCCGGCCGTCGCCGGGGACCCGGCTTTGCCGGGTGTACGCCGGCATCGCCGGCGCACGAAGGAAGGGAGATCTAAAAATAGTAACGTGCAGTGACCTTCTAAATATAAACGTACAAACGGGAATATCGATTGACGCCGGCGCACGAAGGAAGGGAGATCTAAAAATAGTAACGTGCAGTGAAAAACGAAAATCGGTTCAGCGCTGCGCGCTGAGAGCACGTGTTGAAATATCTCATCGATCAGGTTGTGTCCGGGGTCTCTGTCAATAAGCCCACCAAATTTGAAGCAGATCCATCGAGAACTTTGGCCGTGCATGGCGATCAATCACACACACACACACACACACAGACACAAGTCGTATATATATATAGATATATATATAAATATATATAT
>NC_090255.1:2368115-2375615 GCF_037325665.1 Littorina saxatilis
GGACAATTTTGAAAACGCTGAACGATCCTTGCTACTTAGAATTGTACGTTCTTCAGCGGCTTGAGAGTTCAACAAAACTCAGCATGTTAGCTTCGATCAGTTTTGGTTAAGACTTACCTTTGATGCGTTCGTTCAGCTCAGCTCACCAAGATGACACGACTGTCGTTGATTACCTCATTTCGGGAAAATCCTATGGTTAATTTAGACAGACGGAAGTATCACGTAATTTTTCGAGACTTGCATTGTTTCACTTTTGACTTTTTTGTCTGCGTCCGACACATTTCACACAGACATTAACATGCGATGTAATTTTTCGTTCACGGCGAAATGCCGCATAGGGCTATTTCGAGTTTTAATCGTGTTTTTAAATATTATACAAAATAATGATTTAGAAAATGGGAGGTAAATGTTGCAGTTGAAATTGTCTCTTGAATAGAAGATTCATTTCCCTTGCATAATCACTCAACGTAGAATCGGCTGCTAAATATCTCTGTTTCTATCTCTCTCGGTCTCTCTGTTTCTGTCTCTGTCTCTATCTGACTCTGTCTCTCACTGTCTCTCGTTATGTATGTAAGTCCGTCTGTCTGTCTGACTGTCTGTCTGTCTGTCTGCCTGCCTGCCTCTCGGCTCTCTCTCTCTCTCTCTCTCTCTCCCTCTCTCTCTCTCTCTCTCTCTCTCTCTCTCACACACTGACACACAAACACACACACACACACACACACACACATAGACACACACACACACACATATATATAGACACACGCACACACATATACAAACACACACACACACACTGACGAACCAGCGCTCACTGACATGACATGTAGCCGGGCCATTGAGTGCATTTGCACAATAAGTGTTGACACCAAACCAAATGAAATGCATAATTATTCTACGTTCAGCACTGTGCACACAAGATCTGTTCATATCGTAATTCAGTCAGCACTGCTTGTGTTATAACTTCAAAGCAGCTAGTTTTGTCTCCCTGGGTTTTTACACTGCCTACTTTCTGTTTCGTTTCCTCATTGCTATTGAGCTGTTTGCATGCGAACTTGCCTCTCCATTTTGTTCCAAATATATTGTTTAGTTCTTGTTTTTGCATCACACATTGTAGTTCATCAATGTTAATTATGTCCATTATTTTGTAATTCTGTTGTCTTCAAAATGTGTTTTCCCTACTTTGGGCGAGGGTTGGATGCAAACCAATATCAAAATGCTTATTCTATCACCCTCTGAAATTTTTTTATCTTGTCTCAATCTATTTGTCTCTGTCTGTCTCTCTCTCTCTCTCTCTCTCTCTCTCGGCTTTCTGTCTGTCTGTCTGTCTGTCTGTCTGTCTGTCTGTCTGTCTCTCTCTCTGTCTGTCTCTCTCTCTCTCTCTCTCTCTCTCTCTCTCGCTCTCTCTCTCGCTCAGTCTCTCTCTTGCAATTTCATTCTTTCCCGCTTTCTACTTGTTGATTGAATCCACACGATGCAACACCATAACACAGGATAGAACACCACACGATGCAACACCATAACACAGGATAGAACACCACACGATGCAACACCATAACACAGGATAGAACACCACACGATGCAACACCATAACACAGGATAGAACACCACACGATGCAACACCATAACACAGGATAGAACACCACACGATGCAACACCATAACACAGGATAGAACACCACACGATGCAACACCATAACACAGGATAGAACACCACACGATGCAATACCATAACACAGGATAGAACACCACACGATGCAACACCATAACACAGGATAGAACACCACACGATGCAACACCATAACACAGGATAGAACACCACACGATGCAACACCATAACACAGGATAGAACACCACACGATGCAACACCATAACACAGGATAGAACACAACACGATGCAACACCATAACACAGGATAGAACACCACACGATGCAACACCATAACACAGGATAGAACACAACACGATGCAACACCATAACACAGGATAGAACACCACACGATGCAACACCATAACACAGGATAGAACACCACACGATGCAACACCATAACACAGGATAGAACACCACACGATGCAACACCATAACACAGGATAGAACACAACACGATGCAATACCATAACACAGGATAGAACACCACACGATGCAACACCATAACACAGGATAGAACACAACACGATGCAACACCATAACACAGGATAGAACACAACACGATGCAATACCATAACACAGGATAGAACACAACACGATGCAACACCATAACACAGGATAGAACACAACACGATGCAATACCATAACACAGGATAGAACACAACACGATGCAATACCATAACACAGGATAGAACACAACACGATGCAATACCATAACACAGGATAGAACACAACACGATGCAATACCATAACACAGGATAGAACACAACACAATGCAATACCATAACACAGGATAGAACACAACACGATGCAATACCATAACACAGGATAGAACACAACACGATGCAATACCATAACACAGGATAGAACACAACACGATGCAATACCATAACACAGGATAGAACACAACACAATGCAATACCATAACACAGGATAGAACACAACACGATGCAATACCATAACACAGGATAGAACACAACACGATGCAATACCATAACACAGGATAGAACACAACACAATGCAATACCATAACACAGGATAGAACACAACACAATGCAATACCATAACACAGGATAGAACACAACACGATGCAATACCATAACACAGGATAGAACACAACACGATGCAATACCATAACACAGGATAGAACACAACACAATGCAATACCATAACACAGGATAGAACACAACACGATGCAATACCATAACACAGGATAGAACACAACACGATGCAATACCATAACACAGGATAGAACACAACACAATGCAATACCATAACACAGGATAGAACACCACACGATGCAATACCATAACACAGGATAGAACACAACACAATGCAATACCATAACACAGGATAGAACACAACACGATGCAATACCATAACACAGGATAGAACACCACACGATGCAATACCATAACACAGGATAGAACACAACACGATGCAATACCATAACACAGGATAGAACACAACACGATGCAATACCATAACACAGGATAGAACACAACACGATGCAATACCATAACACAGGATAGAACACAACACAATGCAATACCATAACACAGGATAGAACACCACACGATGCAATACCATAACACAGGATAGAACACAACACAATGCAATACCATAACACAGGATAGAACACAACACAATGCAATACCATAACACAGGATAGAACACCACACGATGCAATACCATAACACAGGATAGAACACAACACGATGCAATACCATAACACAGGATAGAACACAACACGATGCAATACCATAACACAGGATAGAACACAACACGATGCAATACCATAACACAGGATAGAACACAACACAATGCTAGCACTCAACCATTTTTATCTGTTATTGTTATGGAGTGGTATAGCCCGGTTTTTAAACAATCATAACTGTCTCTACACCACTCTCTAAGTTTAGTATTTGTTTACAGGCTTGAATGTAATCTGAATAGTTGTCCGCTACAGTAGCTTACAAGGCACAAGCGCACACTCACTCACACACGCAAAAACCTGGTGTTAAATGGATCTTGACACTGCCAAGACTAATTATTATTGTTTACAAAGCTTTTTACATCACAAAATCATTTCCGGGCTTCGACCAGTACTCTAGGCCGACAACACCGCAAGAAACTCTACAGTCCAAGACGCAGACACCTTTTGGCTCAAACAAAGCAGCTTAACAGGTAAGACGAATAGGTATTCTACTGTACGTTACCCTACTGCCATCTTTCGGCTTTCAAGATGTTGGTATGGCTGTAAGTCCTTCAGACGACTGACAAGGGTGCACCAGTCCTCACGACACCGCAACCATTGCTTGACGTAGTCCTTGATCCTTCCAGTCCGTCTCGGCGGCTAACTGTAGAACTCTGCCAGCTCTCCATGCCATGGTCATGTACACCAAGCCGCAGTCACCAGTTCAGTTCAGCCTCCGTCGATGAAAACCCTCCAGTTGGAACACTGTAAAGTTTATAGTCCATAAATCAACTTGTCTTTAGTTTCTTTCACTCGCACAATAAAAATACTCACTCGTCCAACATATTAAGCTGCATGAGCCAATATAATTATTTACACGTTAATTCCTGTTTTCTAAAACCAAGAAAACGTTACGTAAAACCCTCACATGTTTAAGCAGTGTAGCACAATAGCTTAGGCCTACACAATAACGTTAAACACAGAACCAGTCACTCTTCTCACATACGACAACATGACATGAAAATATAACCGGTTTCAAACATACCTCAAAAGAGTGTAAAGCCAACATTTAGTACAGTCGCCGGCCTGGCATGAATATGAAAATGGAAGATATCACGTAGACTGATAGGGAAAGTTCGTCAGTCTTCATCCTTCTTCAGTCAGATACCTAAAACAGGAGCCCGTCTGCTAACGTGTTACGAAAAACATGAGTCGAGCTTGGCTCCTTGACGGCGACTGATTTTACAAAGTCGTTCTTGCTATGACATTGCCAGTGAGCTGTCGCCTGCATTACTTGCACGTGAAAAACCTTGTCAGTTACACAAGGTTCAACTGCGGTCAACGCGACGGTATGCAGCCTATAGCCCTTTCCAATGTCTGACCATCGCTATAGTCTATTCTATTTACAACAATACACATTACCAAAAATACGAGTAAACCGCTTCGTAACAGTTATGTCTGTGTATAAACGCGTTTTTAGTGTGTGTTTTTCTTATCAAGGGGACTCACCAAAAAATAATACACTTGTAGAGCTTTGAGTTCTCAGTAGACAATGAAAACGGTGAGATTGTTGTACAACCAGTCTTGGTTTCAACAACGTTTTATTCATGTTTTACATGTTCATGAAATTTAATTTATCATTAAGTGAAAACAACAACAACAAACAACAAGTCTTCTTGATCGCCAAATATTAATTTAGTAATTAACGCTAATTGTTGTCGAGAAGATCAGTTCTGTAGATTCTTTGACCTGTAAAGCCATGGCCCTCCCCGTGTAAAGGATTCAGCTCACCGCCTCAGACGTGGCCAGGCTCTCGCGTGGGACACACCCTTCCATCCACTTGGTCACATACCCAGAGAAATCATAATGTCAACAAGCAAACGGAGTTGATGCTTTTTGTGCAGAGTGGGAAGTTGTGGATGACAAATGGGCTGAATACGCGACATGTGTTCATCATCAATGTCCCACTCTGGATATGAAGCAATTAGGATGTTGATTATCATGATAACAAAAAGAGAGAATGCTTACCAAAAAAAATTCCATCTCACACGGCATTAAGTCTCAGGAAACATGAATACACGCATGCAGGAAAAAAAAATGTGGGTAGCGCCGTATGTATGGCAGCTCGCTTTCCCCGGGGAGAAAGCAGCCCGAATTTCCATGAGGGTAACCTCACTGGACTGTAAATCTTATCCAATCCAATCCAATCCAATGCTAAATATTTTGCCTCTTAAGGACAAGATGTGGGTTTTACGCCCTCATGGCTGTTGACAAGACACACTAGTGTATGCGTGTTTAGGTGGTATCAGCCATCTGCACTTATGGCAGAATTCGAATGACCGAGGTCTTTTACGTGCCATTGTTGTGACACGGGGGGTGGGACATGGCTTCCGTCTCTGGGTTTGCACATAAAGTTGAACCGTGTCCGTCCCGGCCCGAATTCGAACCTGCGGCCTTCCGATTACAAGTCCAGTGCTCTACCAACTCAGCTACCGGGCCCCCTTGTTGTTATGTGTTTAAGTGGAGGACGGTCTTCCCGTGTAGAACCCTGGCCAGATCGGAACTAGTGAGCAGAGCTAAGTCCTCGGGAAGGACTGTGTATAACAAAAACTTTGGAACTAGTGGGCAGAGCTAAGTCCTCGGGAAAGACTGTGTATAAACAAAACTTTGGAACTAGTGAGCAGAGCTAAGTCCTCGGGAAGGACTGTGTATAACAAAAACTTTGGAACTAGTGGGCAGAGCTAAGTCCTCGGGAAAGACTGTGTATAAACAAAACTTTGGAACTAGTGGGCAGAGCTAAGTCCTCGGGAAAGACTGTGTATAAACAAAACTTTGGAACTAGTGGGCAGAGCTAAGTCCTCGGGAAGGACTGTGTATAAACAAAACTTTGGAACTAGTGAGCAGAGCTAAGTCCTCGGGAAGGACTGTGTATAAACAAAACTTTGGAACTAGTGAGCAGAGCTAAGTCCTCGGGAAAGACTGTGTATAAACAAAACTTTGGAACTAGTGAGCAGAGCTAAGTCCTCGGGAAGGACTGTGTATAAACAAAACTTTGGAACTAGTGAGCAGAGCTAAGTCCTCGGGAAGGACTGTGTATAAACAAAACTTTGGAACTAGTGAGCAGAGCTAAGTCCTCGGGAAGGACTGTGTATAAACAAAACTTTGGAACTAGTGAGCAGAGCTAAGTCCTCGGGAAGGACTGTGTATAAACAAAACTTTGGAACTAGTGAGCAGAGCTAAGTCCTCGGGAAGGACTGTGTATAACAAAAACTTTTGAACTAGTGGGCAGAGCTAAGTCCTCGGGAAAGACTGTGTATAAACAAAACTTTGGAACTAGTGAGAAGAGCTAAGTCCTCGGGAAAGACTGTGTATAAACAAAACTTTGGAACTAGTGAGCAGAGCTAAGTCCTCGGGAAGGACTGTGTATAAACAAAACTTTGGAACTAGTGAGCAGAGCTAAGTCCTCGGGAAGGACTGTGTATAAACAAAACTTTGGAACTAGTGAGCAGAGCTAAGTCCTCGGGAAGGACTGTGTATAAACAAAACTTTGGAACTAGTGAGCAGAGCTAAGTCCTCGGGAAAGACTGTGTATAAACAAAACTTTGGAACTAGTGAGCAGAGCTAAGTCCTCGGGAAGGACTGTGTATAAACAAAACTTTGGAACTAGTGAGCAGAGCTAAGTCCTCGGGAAGGACTGTGTATAACAAAAACTTTGGAACTAGTGGGCAGAGCTAAGTCCTCGGGAAGGACTGTGTATAACAAAAACTTTGGAACTAGTGGGCAGAGCTAAGTCCTCGGGAAAGACTGTGTATAAACAAAACTTTGGAACTAGTGGGCAGAGCTAAGTCCTCGGGAAAGACTGTGTATAAACAAAACTTTGGAACTAGTGGGCAGAGCTAAGTCCTCGGGAAAGACTGTGTATAAACAAAACTTTGGAACTAGTGAGCAGAGCTAAGTCCTCGGGAAGGACTGTGTATAAACAAAACTTTGGAACTAGTGAGCAGAGCTAAGTCCTCGGGAAAGACTGTGTATAAACAAAACTTTAGAACTAGTGAGCAGAGCTAAGTCCTCGGGAAGGACTGTGTATAAACAAAACTTTGGAACTAGTGAGCAGAGCTAAGTCCTCGGGAAAGACTGTGTATAAACAAAACTTTGGAACTA
>NC_090255.1:2380615-2439664 GCF_037325665.1 Littorina saxatilis
TTCTTTACTTCTTCCGACCAGAAAGGCAGATATGCTGCCTTTTGTTCCACTCGGAGTAAACTCATGCCTAACACAAAATGATATCAACAACTTTACATTTCACAACAAAACAATATCAATACTGTCTAATTTCTTTCAACAGAGCTCTGTACTTTAAAACAAAAGTAGGTCGTAACAAAAACTGAAATGAATCAGTATGTACTATATACACAGTACACGTAGAGCACTGAGAGGTTGTCTCCCCTATCCTATACTTAAGTGACATGTGCTTTCAGCCTTGTTTAATCTAAATGTGGGGCACACGTGATGACCCCAAATGTCTTTTTGTGCATTGCCCAGTTCATCTATAGATGCATAATTCTAAACAAATGCAGAGTTTTAAGTGGCAGAGAATACATGTCATTAGAGACTGAATGTCATCAGAGAATAAATGTCATCAAAGAATAAATGTCATCTAAGAATAAGTATCATCATAGTATAAATGTCACCAGAGAAAATATGTCATCAGAGAATACATGTCACCAGAGAAAATATGTCGTCAGAGAATACATGTCATCAGCAAACACATATCATCAGCAAATACAAAACAAAGGGAGGAAAGAGGAAATAAGGCATACTTAGGATTAAACATCAAACACGTAAATGATTGCAAATATGATAACGACTAAAAAAGCACCGTAACTGTAGTGCTGATATGTACATAATGCTTCCGTTTTTTTAAGGTCACGCCGCTAGATACTTCCACAGAAAAATAGATAATGATCAGTTACAAAATGAAATAGGTAAACAATTAAGTTTGATGATAACACAGTGCAGGGCCGGATCTGGGGGGGGGGTGTTCCTGGGGTTCCGGAACCCCCCCCCCCCCCCTGGCCATCCAATGTACCTCTCAGAGAAAAAAAATGTGGACTTTGGACCCCTGCCTTCAGTTGGAACCCCCCCCCCCCCCCCCTCAAACGAACTTGGTCCGGCCCTGCAGTGCACAGCACAGAGACAGTCAAACAGAGACAAAATAGTATCTAAATATTTGTCATATCACACATTATCTTACTTGTTGATGATATTATACACTGATCCGAACGGAAAGTTAAACAAAACTGCAGGTAAGGCACACAAAAAAAATTGTCTGTTTCTGGTAACCCGACCGACCCTAAATTTTGGCGCCGACCCTAAACTTTTTTTTTTCAAACTCAAAAATTTTTTTTTTTTTTTTTTTTGGTGGTAAAGGACAGGGTGAGAAAATGAACAACAAAAACGTGTGAAAACGAAAGTCCGCTGACGATTTGTAAATGTGTTGAGTGTCTTGTCTCTATGTATAGTGAATCCAGTCTCTTTGCGCGATTTTTAAAGTTAGTTTTATTGGTCTACATTTGGGGTAAAAAAAAAAAAGAAAAAAAGAAAAAATCCCTACCTACCGACCCTATTTTTTTTAGCCATGTTACCAGAAACAGACAATTTTTTTTTTTTGGCCTAATCAGACATAAACGAACACAAAATGACATTCAAGTGCTTAAGCCCCATTTTTGCAGCTTAAGAAGACACCAAACAAAAAAGTTCATGTTATCTATTAAGAGGACATGCAGATACTGTATTTTTCCCTGTTCAAGTATGGCACAAAATAAGTTGTACACAACCACCTTCCACCAGCCTTACAAACTTAGCCAGGATTAGTCAAGAGTATGTTAGCGTGTAAGTCAATTGGCGGCCTATACCCCAGACGGGGTCACAGGCGTAGGTGAGGTGAGGTGAGGATGTTAGCGTGTAAGTCAATTCCAGCTTCAAATCATAACAAGCACAACCATCAATCAAAGACGAAAAACAAATTATTCAGGGGACAGAAACAATAACAGTTTTTGTTAAAATATCAGGATGACTTCTACGACCACAAAAAAATACTTTCAAAGATACACACACTTGTTCACATTTTGTCTCTTACAAAGGATATAAATGAGTAGCTTTCATTGTGCACATACATAAACCCATGTCATTTACTTCTCCGATTTGGTCTTGAAAAAAGATAAACTTACCGTACGGCAAGATAGGAATAGCATCAACTTTACATAACTTTGACAGTACCTGCTATTCAGACTTGGTCGTGTGACAGACGTTTTCTTCCACACGAGATTACGTTGATTGTTTAACGAAGCCGTGAGGCTGAGTTAGACATCAGCTAATCGAGTATGGAAGAAAACTCTGTCACATGACCAAGTCGGAATAGCATTTATGTCTCACAGCTTCAACAGACGAGAGAACAAACACGTTTTGCGTACTCAAGCTTGACAAACCTAAACACAGGAGCAGCCATTGTGGAGAGATCTACTTTTTGAGGGAAGTGACCAAACAACTATGAATGACGTCTCGGTATAATGTGAATGACGTCACAGTCATCGTCACAGTCTGTATCTTTTAAAGCATCGCATTCTTCATGACGTCTTTCTGTGTCTGCATCCGCAAAATGTTTGTTCTTTTCGGAATCTTTGTCATCTATGTTTAGAACTCTGTCCTTCTAGTTTCAGACTAACAATCAATCAATCAATCAATGAGGCTTATATCGCGCATATTCCGTGGGTACAGTTCTAGGCGCTCAGCAGTGATGCCGTGTGAGATGAAATTTTATACGGCCAGTAATTGCAGCCATTTCGGCGCATATTTACCTTTCACGGCCTATTATTCCAAGTCACACGGGTATAGGTAGACAATTATTAACTGTGCCAAAGCAATTTTGCCAGGAGAGACCCTTTTGTCAATCGTGGGATCTTTAACGTGCACACCCAATGTAGTGTACACGGGGGGGAGTTCGGACACCGAAGAGAGTCTGCACACAAAGTTGACTCTGAAATAAATTTCCGCCGAACCTGGGATCGAACTCACGCTGACAGCGGCCAACTGAATACAAATCCAGCGCGCTACCAACTGAGCTATATCCCCGCCCATAACAGGCCTCGTGAGCGAGCCACTTTACAAGGGCAGCTAAATTCGCGTATGGAAACAGTACTGTCGTCTGGGATGCCGTTGTCAGTATTATCAGCGTTGAAGAATAACTTTCTTTCTTTATTTGGTGTTTAACGTTTGAAGAATAACTAAACCTAGCAATGACATCATACACTAAGAACTGCTTTACACATTTTTCCTACCAAAATACATGTGACCTTGACCCAAGGTCAAGGTCATGCAACACAAAGCTGTTAATTCAAGACATAGGAAGTACAATGGTCGTTATTGGCTCTTTCTACCATGAGATATGGTCACTTTTAGTGGTTCACTACCTTATTTTGGTCACATTTCATAAGGGTCAAAGTGACCTTGACCTTGATCATATGTGACCAAATGTGTCTCATGATGAAAGCATAACATGTGCCCCACATAATTTTTAAGTTTGAAACAGTTATCTTCCATAGTTCAGGGTCAAGGTCACTTCAAAATATGTATACAATCCAACTTTAAAGGACCCTTGCGACCTTGACCTTGAAGCAAGGTCAACCAAACTGGTGTCCAAAGATAGGGCTTACATTGCCCTGTATAGCATACATAGCTAAGGTTGCCATTCTCAATAACTTCAGAAAAAAATGCGAAAATGGGAAAAATGGTCGTTTTTAAGACAACAATTACGGCCCCTGTGACCTTGAACTTGAAGTGAGGTCAAGTTGCCGCACATGTTTTTTGAGATCTTGTAACCATACACCATTAGGCCACATCAGGTGTTGATAGACTTAATAGTGTCCAAGAAAATCCAACGTTAAAGTTTTCCGGACGGACGCCAGGACGGACGGACGGACGACTCGGGTGGGTACATAGACTCACTTTTGCTTCGCATGTGAGTCAAAAAGGACCAGCTTAGATTTACCCACATCAAATATAATATTGGACCGTTTATTAAGATACGGAGCATAAGGACCGACCGACATTGAGCAAACACTACTTGGAGACAAATTAGTACACGTACAACGGTCTGTACCTTTGCGCAGAATTTGTATCAGTCATTATTTTGTATTTAAACTGTCTGTGTGCTTAAAGGCACATTAAGCTTAAACACTCATCGTTTGAGAACATCCTAGGTGCCCTCCGTAAAGAACGAGCAATTTTCAAAGAATTTATTTTTGCGTGGTTTATCTTACCCCAGAGCCATCGTGAACCCGTGTGATCCAGTTTCCCTTTTTTACAATGTAGTCGTCAGTTAGTAATTTGAATACGACTCGATGTGAGCTTATCTGCAATAGCACATTACAATGTACCTCTGACTATGCACGAAACAAACGGCTGTGGTTTACAAGAACTCTAACGATGGCTTTTGACTGTTGAGAGGAACCGGCGATAGGCATAAACCGTCGTCTGCTACGAGAACCACGACCTTGCGTTACCCTGCTTTTCTTTTTTCAAACTTTCAAAACTTCGAATTGTACTGATCTTGTCTTGATGAAAAAAGAATTCTTTTATGATTTAAGAATGTTTGTATAACAAGCTGTCAATTTATTATTTAGATTGTAAAAGTTAGGTCTAGCGCCAAAACGCACCACGGTCCGATTGTCTCTGAGACAATCCGCAAAATTAATTCTTTAAAAATTGCTCGCTCTTTACGTAGGGCACCTAGGATGTTCGCCTTTTGGTGAGCGTTCAAATGGAAGGGTGTACGTGTTTTTACTGTTTGTAAAAGCCTGACAGTATCTGTGATGGTTTACGGGAGGCTTACTGTGCCTTTAGGTCTACTTATTACGGCTAGTGAACTATTTTTTTCGATGATAAAGTGACATCCGCTCAAGGGTACACAGAAAAACGGCAACAGTTTAAAACAAAGTTTCAAATTCAAAACTCGACATGATAGGCAAAATCTGCATGAAGGTAAAAATACCTATCAATTACCCATCCCGAGTAGGTTGTATGGCTTTGTTTGATTACTTCAATGTTATATGCCACTGCCACCGAGGCATTTCAGGGCTGGACCCAGTGTATGAGAGGGAGGGGATTCTAACATGAGACAGGGGTACAAGGGCTGGCCAAGCGAGGAGTGTCGGGGGGGGGGGTGGCACTGCATGCCCTTCAGATGCTGTTGAAATTTAGCATTTGAAAGGAATATTGTTGGTCTATTCCTGAAAAAGGCACAAGTTCCGTATAAACAGGGGGCCTACTGGAATCAAGGATGACACCCCCACCCCCCACCATGCACCCCCCACCCCACCCCCATGATTCAGCCCAATGATTGAGGTCGATAGCAGTCAAGTTTGGCGTCAATCATGAAGGGTTACATGACAACCGATCATCTTCCACCAGATCTGAACCTCCCAATGCCTCCAGCATTGCATTCCTGCTCCCAGAGACGTTATCTCGGTTTGTGTGGGTCCCGGAGACGTCAGCGGAACAAGGGACAGGACACTTCAACTCAAAGGAGGGGTTCTCACTCATCTGGGATCGTGTGGAACTGGTTGAGAGTTCTTGCGGCGCATTTCCCACAGTTTCCATGGGCGCTTGTGTAACTTGATTTATATCTTCTCCGTTGGTTTCGTTTCTTTCGTTACCGCATGGAAGACGCATTGGCTGAGTAGGGCACTGTTCAGAAGGAGTACAGTGGCTTTTACGGTTCTTTTTTTTCTTTTTCTTCGGGCTTGCACCTTGCCATTCAGACGAAGTCAGTGATTTCCTCGCTGTCTCTTCTCCTTTCTGATCTGCTGCAACTCTGCCTGAGGACTGTTCGTTTTGAGATGTTCTGGTTGCAGTTATCATTCCCTGTTCAAAATAGCTTTCCATTCCATTTTGCTGTGGATGTAGCAATGACGCGAGGTCAAGTTTGTTTGCAACAACCTTTGCGATGTTAACAACTGTTGGATTTTGACCATAGCCCCTTTCCAAAAGAGTTGGCTGCTCTTGCGGTCTTAAGGTCTGTGCAGGATGGTAGATTGCTGGAAGACTGTTTGGGTTGTGCAGCAAGTTGCTTACGCATGATCTTGAATTGGACAGTTCATGGTTGGTCATCTCGTCCTGGAATGTGCCTGTCTCCATAGGAACAGGCGCTTGTGACGAAACTGGTACAGAGAAATGGGTACAACGGTACTCTTTCATCTGAAAAAAAGAGAGAAGTAAAAACATATTTTTAAGGTAGAAGAGCATGCGTCTCTCGCTCTTGGGGTCCGCTTTTCATAGAGATTTCACATGTTCTATTTTTTTATTTCAGTGCCCCTCTGAATAAGAAAGTCACGAGGGAGCAATGTGAGGAAAAATAGAGCAGTGTTATTTGTATATTGTAGGCCCCTGTGCTCTTTTTCCGGTTAGGTGTGTGTGGTGAATGCTTTTGTACTCAATGCTACGTCTATCCAAATCCCATACAGGACCTCAGGAAGTGTTGTTCTCAATGTGTGTGGTAATTAAGTTAGGCCGCGCTTGAAAGTACATAGTCCAATATTTTCATTGCATAGTTCTCACCCTCTATAGTAATCTGTACAAAAACTACACCGTGGCTCCTATAAGCATATTTTCGAAAGAAAATGGTGTCATAATACATAACATACACGTCAGAGTTAGTTTGTTGCCATGTCAGGTAAAAGACGATCAGTTGAGCATGCACTTCCTTATTACTGTTTGGGTCATACTAAATACTAGTTACAGAAAGGTTGAATCACTGCCAAAATTCAGACTGGAGAAAATGTGTTTTACCCATGTAATATCTTAAACAATGCAAGGACTCAAACAGGTTGAAGAAAAGCAATACTGCATATTACAAAAGAAATCTGCCACAATGCTTGGACAATCTGACAGAGTTATTTCCGAAAATCAACAATATGCTGTTGTTCAGTTTGCTTAATCAACAAGCAAAGGTTAAGACCACAGTAATTTTAAATAAGACGATTAACGTACTTCTTTTGTTTTGGAAACTTTTATTGTGCATTATCTGCTTTATTCATAAAACAAAAGAAACCATCTCGTGAATGTATGCTTTAGGAATCTTTTGCAAAAACAGAGATAAGAATGTACAGTGGTCAATAACGTTCAAAACGGTGTACTTGTTTCAACATTACATTTTTTTTTTTAAATATGGTGACAGGCAAAGCTTCACACATAACCATGCTGCTGTTAACTACTTCACAATAATTTTTTTAAAAATGCCAAACTTAAATGTGGGAGGAGTTCTAATGAACATTCCTCACAGAGGCGGAAGAAATCTGTTTCGTAAAAATTTGAAATCTTTAAAACAACAACAACTGCCACCACCACCACCACCACCACCTCCACCAACATAAAACAACAACAACAACAACAAAAACAACAACAACAAACGAGACATAGGGTTTGTTGAACTAAAGAAGTTTGGGTAATTGTCCATCCATAATTAAAACAGCGAAAAACATAATGTTTACCATTAATATAGAATGAGGCATTTACATTTATGAATAAAGCCTCGAACTTACGCATTTGTTTGTTTTACAGTTGGTTAGGTATGGCAGCCATTTTGCAAGTAGCAGTGGCTTGTAAAGTGTTAAACTTCTTGCTAAATGCACGTTATGGGTCAAAACATTGCTTTTTGTAAAGTACAATGCTCTCAACGTTTTAATAACCTTTAGGAAGGAAAGAGAATGATTCTAACAACCAATAAAAATGCATACTTTCAGTGAGGCTCTGATTGTTGACGTGTCTTGTGTCTCCAGGAAGTCAGACCATGGGCGATCCTGTCTGACGTAGCCAACGTCGACGTATATGTAGCATTCCGACCGCTGGAGTTGTACTGGGTCCTTCCGACACTGGATGGACCATTCCACCCTCTCCGGCTCCGTGTGATACAGACTTGGGAAAAAGACTTGCAGATGAAAACTCTGAGAAAAAAAAAGCAAAATGATCTAAGTAGTAAGTACATTTCGTATCCGCAATACTGGAACCCGAAATTGGTACGACCGCAATCAACGCTATTTGGTACCATCTACGTTATTTGTATTCTTGACCAAAGTAAGACATTTTACACAGATCGGGTCAGACATTAACATGATGATTCTCCGAGACTGCGCTCAAGATCGAGATGAACGCTGCCAGTTGGGGTCTGTGTCAATTGTCATATTTGGTAGACAATGCTATTGCTATATTTGTATCAATCTATTCTAGTTGGATTTTGTTTATACGTTCTAGGCTCGAACGTAAATATGCACTATTTTGTAGCCTTGGCTAGACGGTTAAATATGACTCTTAGTTGGCCTTAGAAGGAAAATCACATGTTCAATAGAAACATATTATTTAACTGTGTTAACTGAATGTCCAAACCAATGCTGGTTATGCAGAAACGTGTCATCAGTATGGTAAAGTTATGCTTTTATTTTTTAAGTTTACAGGAAATAATTCAAAATTCCCGCAAAACATTCTGAAACTTTTTTTTATCGTACATGAGATCACCACGTTTTAAAATATGTTACAGTGAAAAAAAAAGTGAAAAACGCTTTTCAACACACACACACGTTTCAAAGAATTGCAATGTTCATATCTTGCTTTAAAACTTCAAAAATAATACAAAGGTCAAAATGTTGAAGAAACCTGTCTTCCGGTGTAAATAATCATATAAACCACCAGAGATTTGCCCATGATCTGACGTGGGAGTGAAGCATACCAAAACTCAGACTAGTCGCTGCTAAGAGTAGGTAGTATGAGCTGAATGATGCTTTTATTACAGGCGGATATGGGGTGATTATGCAAGGGAAAAGAAAGGACGGCCAGAAAAAGCGTTCATGTCCAAATACAAAGTCACTAATGACGCTGAGCAATAACACAAGATTTAAGCCTACAATTACCCTGTTAGGTTTCAACCAAGGAGTTCCATCAGGTCTTGATTTGTGCATCCACACCGGCTCATCAGTTTCTGTCGGTGGGAAGCGAATCCAAACACCAACCCTAACATCATCAACATTCTCATTTCTGAGCCTTTCGAGTTTGGTACTTGTAATGAATGTCATCTCATCTTTGGAGTCTGGAGCCCATGGCTGCACACACACACACACACACACACACACACACACACACACACACACACTCACACACACATACACACACACACACACACACACACACACACACACACACACACATACATACACATGTATACATTTCGTTTACAATTAGTTTTTAAAGAAGTTTAACATCACTTAAACGGCATGGCATTTCTCATGTAAACGATTATGCTCAACATCTGATGTCTATCAAGGCACAATATAATAATAATAATAATAACGGGCATTTATAAAGCGCCTTATCAAAAGTTCAAAGCGCGGGACAACAATACATGTATACAAAAATCATACAATCACTGTCAGATTCAAACAACACATCATGCACATCTCACATCCCCAGACTCTATACTAAGGAACTATCCGTAGTGTTGTTGGAACAAGTGAGTTTTCAAATTGGACTTAAAAGATGAAATGGATGGAGAGTGACGTAATTGAAAGGGGAGTGAATTCCATAACTGAGGTCCATAATACGAAAACGTGCGGAAGCCATGAGCCTTGCGTTTAAAGCGACCTTGACAGAGAAGTCGAGCATCATCAGAAGAACGAAGGGTGCGAGAGGGAGTGTAGAGAGAGACCAGTTCAGAAAGATAGGCAGGTGCCGATTCAGAGATGATATTGTAGCAGAAGCAGGCAGCTTTATACCTAATACGTTCAGATACAGGAAGCCAGTGAAGTTCTTTCATGAGAGGAGTGCAGGGTTGTCGATGCTGTGCTCTGAAAATGAGACGTGCAGCAGAGTGTTGTACTTTTTGCAAGAGTTGGAGAGTGGAGTCAGGGCAACCTATGAGAAGGGAGTTGCAGTAATCTAATCTGGACAGAATGCAGGATGTAACGAGAGTTTTAGTGGCATCAACAGTGAGAAATTTTCTTATGGAACCTATTCTTCTGATCTCAAAGTAACATGTCTGACAGACTTTTTTGATGTGTTGTTTCATTGAGAGGTGGGAGTCCATGATGAACCCAAGATTCCTAGCACTATCAGAGAGAGAAATGTCACTAGAACCTACTGTGATGGAGGCTGGAAGGGAAGTGGTCGAACAGGAAGCTCCAGAGAAAAGAAGAAATTCAGTCTTGTCATCATTTAACTTGAGCATATTGTTTGTCATCCATGATTTAATATCTGAAGTGCAGTTTTGGAGAGTGTGCGTCACCGCTTGGATTTCTGTAGGCTTGCATGCTTGTTGGAGTTGTGTGTCGTCTGCAAAGAGGTAGTGATTGACTGCGTGTTGCTTGATGACGGCAGAGAGAGGAGTGGTGTATAGTACAAATAAAACTGGGCCTAGAACTGATCCCTGGGGAACGCCGAAACAGAGAGGAGATGGAGGAGATGAGAGATTATTGACAGACACATACTGACTACGGCCCTGTAGATATGAACTAAACCAGTGAAGAGCGGTAGAGTGAACGCCAAAAACAGATTCGAGACGAGAGAGCAGAACAGAGTGATCGATCGTATCGAACGCAGCTGAGTTATCCAAGAGAAGCAGAACTGATAGGTCATCATTATCCAGAGCAGAAAGAATGTCATTCACAACACGAAGCAAAACAGTCTCGGTGCTGTGGCCAGCCCTATACGCTGACTGAAGAGGGTTGCAGAGGTTGTTGGTTTCAAGGTGGGAGAGAAGCTGACTAAGCACTACTTTTTCCAGAATTTTAGAAATGAATGGCAAGTTGGAAACAGGCCTATAGTTTTTCAACTGATTTTTATCCAGAGATGGTTTCTTGATCAAAGGTTTAACTACTGCAGTTTTCAAGTCCATTGGCACAGTGCCAGAAGTGAGAGAAGAGTTGATTATGTTGGTTATGATGGGAAGAAAAAGGTCAAGGTTTTCATAAAACAAGTTGGTGGGGATGGGGTCTAGCTCACAAGACTTTGGCACTGTGTTCTTCAAAATCTTCAAAACAAACTGCTCAGATACAGGAATGAAGCTATCCAACAAAGAACCAGAGAATTGTGAAGCCGGAGGCGAAGCCACTGGTGGAGGAAAGCTATTTCTGATGGTTTCGATCTTCTCAGTGAAGTAGTCAGAAAATACAGTTGGCAGGTCCTTGGGGTCATGGGTGGTGGGGAGGCTGGAAACCGTCTGTTTTCCAAGCAGAGAATTGAAATTTTGAAAAAGTTCTTTGCATGTTCTACTACCTATAATCTGGGCAGAAAAGAAAGCAGTTTTAGCGCCTTCAACTAAGTCATTTACTTTGCGTTTGATGGTTTCAAAAATCTCTTTATATATAAGATATTGTTCCACTTCGACGCATACCTAGTCTCTGTGTAGAGTGGGAATCTCTTTTAAATGAAATTCTGATTGAAAGTAAGTCAACCAAATTTTGATTAAACATAATTATGCGCAGAATGCAGTCAGACCGTTGGGTTTTGGTGTGTGTTTTAGTATTATCGCATGTTAAAACCTGGAGAGATATGTGATATGGAACATACTGTCCCTTTAATAACCCCAAACTATATCGCAATAAACCGAACCTAAGTTGCCTTCAGTGTCATCCGGAATGAGGGAAATTGAGAGTATTTATCCACAATAGGCACACACACGCGTGCACGTATCATTGACGTAATTTTAAAAAAGCAACACAGACAACACAGACATACATACACCAATATTATTCATGCAAACAAATAAAGTCAAGAACAACAATGAAAGACATGTCTCACACACACACACACACACACACACACACACACACACACACACACACACACACACACACACACACACACACACACACACACACACACACACACACACACACACATACCTAAAGTGTGGATGGTTACCTAAGAGGCGGCACTGGGTGTAGTGCCTTTCTAGTGCACTTGCACTACAACAGCACTGGGTGCAGTACTCGCTCCGGCATCGAAGAATTTTGCACTAAAAAATGCACAAAATTTGACCTATTTCGTCGCCTATAGAGGACGGAAAGAATGTCATTTTGAACATTGTTATGACATTCTTTCCGTCAAAAAAGTCAATTTAACGGTGTTAAATGAAGCGAGCATCCACACAATTAGGTTGCCATCCAGAGTTTAGGTTGCCATCCACGTGTGGATAGTTGCCTTATGGTGATTTAGGCAACCAAACCTGTGGAAACATGGGTACACACACACACACACACACACACACACACACACACACACACACACACACACACACACAAACACACACACACACACACACAAACACACACACACACACACACACACACACACACACACACACACACACACAAACACACACACACACACACACACACAAACACACACACACACGCAGACACACACAAACACACACACACAAACACACACAAACACACACACACACACACAAACACACACACACACACACAAACACACACACACACACACACACACAAACACACACACACACACAAACACACACACACACACACACACAAACACACACACACACACACACACAAACACACACACACACACACATACACCCACACACACACACACACAAACACACACACACACACACAAACACACACACACACACACACACAAACACACACACACACACACACAAACACACACACACACACACACACACACACACACACACACAAAACGTCTGCCTTTACCTTACGGAAATCACTGATGCCCAACCTCAGATCCCAAATCAGCATGGTCAGGTCGGCATCTCCAGTTTTCTTCTCTATTTCAGTTGCATACAGGCGGAACTGCAAGTAGGGCGGGTCCATCTGCTGCTTGCAGTGTGTGCAGAAATAGCCGGTAAAGTGGTTCGTCACGATGATTATCCTGTTCTCCTCAGTCAAGTGAAATGTTCCGGTCACTCTCTCTGCATCCACTGCACCACCTGCGTGTAATTCTTCTAGCTTGCTTACCAGCCGAAGGGTTTCACTGCAGATTTCTTCATTACACTTTCTGTTGACCTGGAACACTCTGACGTCATTTTCGTTCACATCAGGAGGGAGGAAATGTGGCAGGGAGATACACACTGGCTTCTTGAACATGAAATTATCTCCAGCGTAATACTCCACCACTGGACTGCAGATGGATTCCGTCGCGGTCAGTTTTAGTTTTTTATGTACTCCCTTCAGGTCAGTGGTAATGGCGCCATGAATGGTTACTTCAGCTGTCGCCTTGGAGTCAACAGAAGCAGTTTCTTGTCGCTGGCTGGTGGTGCCAGGCGTGAACAGCTCTTGCTCTGTTAAACCAGTGGCTTTGCTTCCAACTGTACACATTGAAGCTGCTGCGTTTGTCAGGTCACTCCTAGGCTCTTCCCCACTCCCATCGTTAACTGCCTTCTCTGGAATGGTGAGGATGACATCGGAATCCATTGCTTGCAGCTGTCCGCCATAAAAAGTAAAGGTTTCACTGAACTGCCACGAGCTGCTGAAGATTGGTTGCTGGGGCTCTGCATCTGTAAAACACACACACACACACCTGTGTCACAATAAAGTTGGAAAGACCACAGAAATAGCTCCTATTAATTGCAGGAAAAGGATGCCTGATATGGATCAATTTTTGTTTCTTGATGATAACAAGCTTTTTTTTCTTTCGAAGAAGTTGTATTGTGTGTTTGGTAGTCCTTCTTTCCTTAGTTAACCGTTAGACCTAATTAGAGCAAATAACCTTTGATGGACATTGAGCAAAAATCAAATACAGAAAAAAAATCACAAATGATTTATATTATAATTTATTAAGCCTGGGCGCCTAATATGGACCAGTGAAGAGGCTTTCACGAATCACTGTAAAAGCACCCTATAATTCACAATTACATGATACATGATATGCTTTAGATTTATTTGTTTCGGTTTGATGAGAACATTAATTGAAGCAAAACAGAAAACTAAAGAAACTTACCAAAAACAGAGACAAACTAAATGACAAGAAACAAGGTGACATCAAAACAGATGTAATTTGAATCGATCCCCATAAAATCTAGACAGATGTATGTTTAATCGATCCCCGGCTTAACAGCTTTGTTTGCCAGCTAATTTAGAATATCAGGTTCAGTTAAGGGTATCGAAGAGGTTAACATGCACAGTAAAATTAATCACTTTAAATGTCTAATCATTGCAAGTCGCTCTTCTAAACACTTGTTTCTTTGTTATGCGCTCAATCATAAACCGACTGAATGTACTGAAGGTGTAATGTTGATGTGTTGATGAAAACGTATTTCAAGGGTTTGTTCTGTTGTAACACGGCTAAAAACAACAGCTGTATCTAGTGTATTCGTTCATGTGAATGAAGCACAAAACTCGGGGGGGGGGGGGGGGGGGGAGTTAGAATGATGGGAGTGTTAGAGGAACAGAAATTAGGACATTCCAACACATTTTTCGCCAAGATTTACCGTTATCGACAATTAAAGCGGACAAAATATGCTTTATTCAATAAGAATTAAAATAGAGAAACACTGCTATGTAAAGTCTTGAGTTGGTTTGTGAGGCAGGAGCATATAAAACCTCTTTGAACCAGTTTATCCTGTAGTGTGAGAGCAAACATCTGGCCGGCTGACACACCAGTGAGGGACAAAGTCAACGGCCCTGTGGAGATCAGCCCTTCAATACACAGAAGCATGTGTCAGGAAGACCGGACTGTGCCTGTCTCAGGGAACCCAGAAGAAGACAAAATCCTATGGCGAACTTGGAAAACATGAGCAAAAGGCAAACATCAATCATGCTAAAGTGTGTATCCTGTACAGTTCTTGTGCATAGAATGCCCGGTCCTTTCAAGGCTTGCGTGTGAAATAACTTCTGTTTTAGCCTCGTGGGACTACGTCTGTCCGAGAAGTTTTAACAGAAACATGTTCCCTTTACCAGCATGTTTTTAAGTTCTAAAGGAATTATCATTTTATAGAATCTTCGGAACTGCACAGAAGGCTTTACAATTGAGGCGTACAATATCCATTCATTACATGGAACTTTGTGTTGGAGTTTTCCTCATTGCAAACACATAGGCCTCAAGAACAAGCTATTTCTAAGTGCCAACGATACTGGCGAATAGAAACTGGTTTGTTTGTTTGTTTAACGCCCAGCCGACCACGAAGGGCCATATCAGGGCGGTGCTGCTTTGACATATAACGTGCGCCACACACAAGACAGAAGTCGCAGCACAGGCTTCATGTCTCACCCAGTCACATTATTCTGACACCGGACCAACCAGTCCTAGCACTAACCCCATAATGCCAGACGCCAGGCGGAGCAGCCACTAGATTGCCAATTTTAAAGTCTTAGGTATGACCCGGCCGGGGTTCGAACCCACGACCTCCCGATCACGGGGCGGACGCCTTACCACTGGGCCAACTGGTTGTTTTGTACGGTGTTTTCAATATGTTAAAGACAAGAAATAGTCATGGAAACAAACTCGGTTATATCCAGTCCCGGAGCATGTAAAAGTAAACATGACACTGATCGCCCCAGCTTAGAGAGAGCAAAGAAGAATGCGTGACACGTACCTTCATCTTGCAGTGTAGCAGCTTTCTCACTGGATGAAACGTCCTTCTTCATTCGTGAGAACTGTTCTGTCTTTCCATCGTCGGCACTGCTTGATTCAACTAAGACGTCCACTTTAGATACCCTCTGTATTGTCAAAAATAGACAGAATGATAAGGATGTGTTAGATAGGTATTACGCTAAGTCATCCCTTGAAATGTATACTCAAGGCAATGTTTGTTGACATTGTTTGTTTGTTTTTTAAATATGTAAAGTTACAGGTAGATGATCTTACAAGTTTATTATAGTCCTTCATTGCGTTTGTCGACGCCCGTTTCTCGTTGCTTCCCTTCACAGAATAAACTGACCGTAGGGCGTCATCGTCTCGAACGAAATCTTCAAAATCTCCAAAAACCGTTTGGAATTCCGGGTAAACATATGAAATGACGTCAGCGCGTTTCGGTTATTGGCCAATGTATTTCGGAGCTGTGGTACTAGCAGAATGTCGGTCAGACTTGTAATTAACGCTGCTCAATTTACTTTGCAAACAAGCTGATACGAAGTAAACTAGCTGGATCAAAGGGGCAGTTATCAACTTACTTTGAACAGTGAGATCAACAAACATACAGTACACATATTCGAATGGAGTGACTCGGAAACTGACGAGTCGATACCGGTCCCAATTGAGAAATCACAAGGGATATATGTTTACCTCTGAAGACAGTGAGTCGCACTGGCGTTAATGCGCCCGACCGACAATTCGTTACATTGGCCGGTCACGGGTTTGACTCTCTAAGCAGTCAAGAGCATTGTTTAAACTTTTTTTCTCAACTTTGTCTGTATTTTTTTAACTCTTCCTTCTTCTTTTTAATTCATGTTTCTTAATTCAAAAGATTTTGAAAGATAAATGGGAGATCGAATTGATAAAGAATTGCACAATTATCGCGTACTTCAAGTGAACAAGTTCCGAGAATTACCATTCTGTTTTAAGTAATATTTTTTGTGTGGAAAAGCCCAATGGACGATTGTATCAACGCGCGTCGACTGCTGGTAACGCTCGTTAACCACATCTAATAAATGTACTTTTGTAATAGTACAATGGAAAAATATGAATTCATAATTATTAACAAAATGATGCCGCCTTTCTCAAACGTGATATGTGTAAGGTGTTGGTTCTTTGTTTGTCATAGTTTATTTTTCTTATGGGTGTTGGGGGGTGGGGGGGTTGTTAATTGACTCAAAAAGTGCTCCAAAACGAATCCAGCACTGGGACAGAAAACACAGAACAACACAGAATATGATCGGGGTTTCCCGTTTGTTAAATAATATTCATACCATGAAGGAGATACTCAAAATTGTATGAAAACATCAATATTTTGAAAACAATCGTGTGTTTTTTCTAGGCGGAACTTGAAAGCTGCACAAAGGTTTCTTCCGGCTTTGACCTCGAAATCATCGTATTCAAGCAAGGACGGATGCCATGCCCAGAAAGAAAACAAAAAGCAAAGATTGTGCTGAGGAAGAAACCCAGTGGGTATAAGTCGATCCACTCACCCGACTCGAGTCTGCTTTTGCAGAGGAAGGTGCTGGTTCGCCAAAAGGAGAAGGAAAAAAATGCCTTCTTTTTACTGGGTCTTCCTCCTATAAAAACAAATATATATATATTTTTATTATACGTGAAAATTAGCCATTAAAAACAACATTACCACCCTCCATCACCAACCATCAACCCTACACCCGCCCAACGTACACACACACCCCGCCAATCAGGTTGTTTTTCTTAATTGATTGGTTAACTACAAAAATATTGTCAGATAGATTGTATGTGGAAACTTAACCCCAGCATTGCCAAAAATGCCGTGTATGCGACAGGCCGACATACCTAAAGAATATACCGAGTGGGAATAGACTAAACGATAATTTACGTGTCGATATTTTAAGAATGTTGGCATGGAAAAACTGCAAACTGGTGAAAACCACGCAGCAATAAACCAAAATAAGTACGTTTTTAAATATCATGCTTTAGAAACTGTATACATTAGCATTCGCCAAGAAACACCATTAGAGAGAGAACTGCACATATTTAGGCTATAAAAGTTTGACATTAATCTCATCGCTCATCATCTCTCGCCAACGCAAAATACACGGTGTGCCCTGGCTTTGGGGAGTCGGGTTTCTGGAGGGAAAACAAGTCGCGTAAGGCGAAATTACTACATTTAGTCAAGCTGTGGAACTCACAGAATAAAATTGAACGTAGTCCGCCGCTAGTGCAAAAGGCAATGAAAGTGACGAGCCTGTTTGGCGCGGTAGCGGTTGCGCTGTGCTTCATATATAGCACGCTTTACTGTACCTCTCTTCGTTTTAACTTTCTGAGCGTGTTTTTAATCCAAACATATCATATCTATATGTTTTTGGAATCAGGAACCGACAAGAAATAAGATGAAAGTGTTTTGAAATTGATTTGGGAAATTTAATTTTGATCATAATTTAAATTTTTTTTAATTTTCAGAGTTTGTTTTTAATCCAAATATAACATATATATATGTTTTTGGAATCAGAAAATGATGAAGAATAAGATGAACGTAATTTTGAATCGTTTTATAAAAACAATATTTTTTTTACAATTTTCAGATTTTTAATGACCAAAGTCATTTATTATTTTTTAAGCCACCAAGCTGAAATGCAATACCGAAGTCCGGCCTTCGTCGAAGATTGCTTGGCCGAAATTTCAATGAGGGTGTGACAGTGCCGCCTCAACTTCTACAAAAAGCCGGATATGACGTCATGAAAGACATTTATCGAAAAAATGAAAAAAACGTCCGGGGATATCATACCCAGGAACTCTCATGTAAAATTTCATAAAGATTGGTCCAGTAGTTTAGTCTGAATCGCTCTACACACACACACAGACACACACACACACACACCCACACACCCACACACACACTCACACACATACACACACACACACACACATACACCACACCCTCGTCTCGATTCCCCCCTCTACGTTAAAACATTTAGTCAAAACTTGACTAAATGTAAAAAACAAGTCGCGTGAGGAGAAATTACTACATTTAGTCAAGCTGTCGAACTCACGGGATGAAACTGAACGCACTGTATTTATTCACTAAGACAGTACAGCTTCGTCAATCCCCGCGTGAAGGAAATCGCTCACCTTCCACGTGCAAAACGTAGTGATATTGACACGCCAGATTAGCGCGGTAGCGTATTGTGCTAAGCAGGAAAGCGCGCTTTTCTGTATTCTTGTTAACTTTCTGAGCTTGTTTTGAATACAACCTATCATATCTATATGTTTTTGGAATCAGGAAATGATCACGAATAAGATGACATCATTTTTGGATCGATTTCTTATATTTTAATCGTAAGACTAATTATTCTATTTTCGTTAATTGTGATCACATTTTAAGAGTAAACATGACATATGTATATATTTTTAGATTCAGAATGTGATGAAGAATACGATGCAATCAATTTTAAATCTGTTTGCAAAAAATCGATTTTAATGACAACTTTAATGAGCAAACTCATAAATTAAATTTTAAGCCTCCAAGCTGAAATGCAATACCAAAGTCCGGGCTTCGTCGAAGATTACTTGACCAAAATTTCAACCAATTTGGTTGAAAAATGAGAGCGTGACAGTGCCGCCTCAACTTTCACGAAAAGCCGGATATGACGTCATCAAAGACATTTATAAAAAAAATGAGAAAAAAAAAGTCTGGGGATATCATACCCAGGAACTCTCATGTAAAATTTTATAAAGATCGGTCCAATAGTTTACTCTGAATCGCTCTACACACACACACACACACATACACCACCACGTCCCTCGTCTCGATTCCCCCCTCTACGTTAAAAAATTTAGTCAAAACTTGACTAAACGTAAAAAGAACTGAACTCTATCTGTGTTTGTGACTCTTGTGAATCTGAGCTTTTAACTACATTACGCTACGCTACGCGCCGGTGTCTGTGCCTATCAACGACACAGTGTGGTATACTCGGTGTTGGTGGTTTTGCTCCTTCAGTGGTGGTGACTATGTTTTCTCACGCCGGTCGCCATTTCGGTGTCCACGTGGCCGCTCTTTTGCAGCAGATAGTTTGCTTGGTACGGTCAGTAATGTCGGTGGGTGCTTAGAATTAGGCTGTAGGTTGCTTTAGCAGTAAAAATCGTCCTCCTTTATTTTTGTTTTCCAAACTTGTTCGGAAATTTTTCGATTTGTTTGTTTATTTTTGTTTTTCTGGTTTCATTTGTGGGGTTTGTTAGTATGTAGTATAGTGATAGGTTGCTAGGTTTTTTTCTGGTCCATCCCTCCCCCTCTCCGTCATCATCACTTCACCTCATTGTGCTGTAAATAATCATCATTTCATTTATTATTGGTCCGCTGGGTATACCACGGGCTGGCAAAAGCAAAGAGACTTTTCTCGCTCTCCATCACCTCATTCTTTTTTGTGGAGTATAGTCGTGTACGCATAGAGTTGGCTCGCGTCTGTATTGTTTGTTTCTTTGTATTGTCCTTTGTCTGTGTTCAGAATGAATGATGAGTTGGCTCGGGGACGGTCCCTTTAGCATTAGTTTCCTCGCAGAACTCCCGCGCAACACCAAAGAGCTTGGCGAAGCGGAGTGGAGTTTCCACCTAACCTCGTCGCCGGGGCACTCTGTATCTATCAAAGAATTTGGCCTGACTGCAGAGAGCCCCGCTAAGAAACCGCGTAAAGATGTGCCCCAAAAAAGCAAACAAAAACAAGCGCACAGGATGTGCACCCAAGATCAAAAGGCTAGGGCCCTAGAGGCTGGAAAAAAATCAAGAGAAGCTAAACAAAGGACAAAACAACCAGTCAAAGATGCCAGTGACTAAGTCCGTAGAGCTAGCCGAAAGGGAAACAGTGGTAAAATGCTTGCATCAGAACAAACAGCTACGGGTCTACCCCTCCAACAACAACAAAAACAGAAAATAATGTAGCGATCCTGAAACAAGGTACTCAGTTTAAAGTGCAGGCCCAAGTGCATGCCACTGACCATTCAACAAAACAAACGGCCCCGTCAGCTGATTTAAAGCAAAAAAACTCAAACTTCGGGTGCATGTCTGTCTCACCAGTTGCAAACTTCTAGAGATCCGAACCCCAAACAACAGGAACAACCTCAAAATCAAAGAAAGTCACATGACTATCAAAAAGGGGTAAAAAAACAAAACAGGGGCAACCAAGACAGTGATCGAAGCAGAGCCAGCATCCAGGGGGGGGGGAGGGGGGGGGCCTAGCCACCTTTGCTTAAACGCGGCTTTCTGAACCATCTGAAACAGACACAAGTAACTCTGAAGAAAGTACGATTCATGATGACAAAACTGACAAAAAGAGGAACGAAAAGACGGCTCTCGCCTGATAGCGATACCATTGAAGCAGACAAAAATGAAAATCATACACAGAAAGTGGCCTTTATCAGTATAGAGACTGGACGGGCGCTGTGGCGGGGTGGTAAGACGTCGGCCTCTTAATCGGAAGGTCGTGAGTTCGAATCCCGGCCGCGGCAGCCTGGTGGGTTAAGTGTGGAGATTTGTCCGATCTCCCAGGCCAACTTATGTGCAGACCTGTTAGTGGCTTATCCCCCTTCGTGTGCAAGCACAAGACCAAGTGCGCACGGAAAAACGATCATGTAAACCATGTCAGAGACCGGTGGGTTATAGAAACACAAAAATACCCAGCATGCTTCCTCCGAAAGCGGCGTATGGCTGCTTAAATGGCGAGGTAAAAACGGTCATACACGTACAAATCCACTCGTGCAAAAACACGAGTGTACGGGGGAGTTTCAGCCCACGAACGCAAAAGAAGAAGAAGTAGAGAGACAGTAAATAACACGTCCAAAAGACTAACGCATGAGGAAACAAACAAGGACAATACCTTCACTCGTGAAGATAGAGGTAAAACGGGAAAGGGAATGAGGCGTTCTCTCAAGGGAAGAGCGCCTGCTCCAGAATTCCTACAACACCCAATCATCTTAGAGGACACCAGGGAAGGCCCGGTCACCTTCAAGGGTCTGGGTCTCCACCGGTTCCGCACAATTAACGCAGCAGTCGGAGATGTTATCTCTCTCCGACCTCTGGTAGGAGAGAGGTTGCTGATCGGCTGCTCTACCGTTAGACAACAACAAAAGCTCTTACAGCACAAAAACATAGGTGGTGCTAGCATCATATGTTTCATACCTGAACCCATCACCGAGGGAGTGATCAAAACAATCCCCCTCATTCACTCGGAAGAAGAAATCTTTGCTATGAAGATGCTGATTAATGTCCGGACAGAATCGAAACAACTAGTCTAAAAAGGTCGAGAAACCATCAAACAAGTATACAGATTGAAAAATAAAGACAACCAACTCTGAGAAGCCATAAAAATCACCTTCAAAACGGCAGTTCTGCCAAAAACAATGTCTATTCAAGGAGAAGAGTACTTCATTGAACCGTATGCCTGCCCGGTCCGTCGCTGCAGTCACTGTAATCGCTTCGGACATCGCGCAGTGCAATGTAAAACACCGACCTCCACATGCACCCAGTGTGGGACCCAGGGCCACAGCCGTTCAGGCTGTGACCGGGATCGGCACTGTGTAAACTGTGGGGGAGACCATAGGGCTGCATACCTCGGCTGTGCGGCGTATCGTGTGAGGCTGAAGGCGAATAAGATTCGCGCGGCCTCATACATCCCGTACGCCGAGGCAATGCACAGAGCCAAAAACGAACTAAAGTCAGAACAAATGGAAAAAGAACTAAAAAAACAACCCCAAGCCCACTCTCCGCGAGAGTTGATTGATGACCCAGAGTACATCCACCCTTCTGAGGGGGTACGCCAAGGCTGTGAAACACGGCCCCTCCGAAAGACACAAGCAACCCCACCCCCTGAAAAAACAGTAACGAATGTAATAAGACAAAACCTGGACAGCACCGTTCCCCATTTGCGGAAAACTTCTCAAAACAATAATACAGAAAAGAAACAGTCTACCCAAGAAGACCTGGTCACTACGGTGGTAGATCAAATAAATACCAAAGTAATGCAAAAAATCGAAGCCGATACTGAAAATAAACAAAGGGAAACACGACTCTCACAAGAAAGAGTCCTTGCCAAAACAGTCTTTAACAGAGCAGACAGTCAGAATAAACAAGCGGATATCATTAGCTGCATGCCACCTCCGATGAAAAAGAACTTCGCGGGTTTTTGAACCTGTGCCTCACCGCTATGGTGACGGCCAGACAGAAACAAAGCCCACATGCACTTATCGAATCATTGACAGAAATGTACGCTTTGATTTCTAAAACTGAAGTCACAGCACCAAAACCCGACACATTTCTCTTGGCTCTCAGTGCTCTTGCTGGAAGCCGAGATCTGTCCTCGGAAGAAATGGAAGTCATAAAGAAATCTTTGTAAAGTTATGATTTTAGGAGGTTCTCACCTTTTATCATATCATGTAAATTAATGGTAACAATTTTTAAATAACAAAAGAAGGAAAAATGCTTTTTAAACCGAACTTCTGGACACAGAAAACTATTCGACAAAACCTTAATGACTAGCCTTATTCACCGCCGTGAGGGGTGCTGTCATTACAGTCCGCGCGCTGCGAGACCTTGACATTATCTTTGCCTGAATCTTTGGGCTGTGTGCCGATGGCCGTGATTGGCCCATACCTACAACATTTTCCGTCCAATGAACACGGTGTTCAAAGGGACATTTTGACTCTGGCATATCCGGAGCAAAAAACATGTATGCGCGGGAACAAGGCAACGACTCCCTCTAGGAATATCTTAACATGGTTTTTAACCGGAGTAGACAAAACATGATGTATTTTATTCAAATCCTCTTAACATATTTGTGAATGAAAGTTCCATGTATATAATGTATTATCTATGTTATGTGTTCTGTTTCATGTGACATGGCGAGCAATCTATGCGTACATATGTACAAAGTATAAAGTGCCTCTCTAGGCAGATTATGTATTTCATCTATTTTTGACGGATTTTATCCTGTGGCTCTGAAATGTTACCTCCTTTTTAACATAGTAAATATTGGAAATAAAAAGGTCTTTGAGAAAAATAGGACGAAGGGTAAAGCCTGCTACTTCTAAGAAATGTTATCGTACGTATATAATTTTTCCTCTCATTGACACTCTCCTATCACCCCTCCCGCCTCTCCCTGACCCCCCGCCCCCCATTATCATTTTATAAACAATGTCCCTCTATAGGTCACTAGGTACCTGAGAGGACGTTAAGTCCCACAGACCAACCATTAACTTTTTGAATTTGTTTCTACCAGATTTAATTGAAATAGATTAGTTATCACTGTACTTTGTGTGATTTTGTACTTGGCCTGCTTGATGCTAAATTGCGTAATGAGAGATATTCATTTGACAAACTAGCACTTAATTTACGAAGTTGGAATCTATTCATGATTTCATGGCCAAAGATTGTGTCTGGCTTGCAATCGTGTCATCTGAAAATGTCTACACCGGCTGTTTCCGGCCATCAATCTTCAAAAATCAGATGTTGCTAGCTGCCGTCTTTGCTGACTGTAACAGTGTAAGAAAAACATGCTAAATTATGATTGATTGTAGTGGTACGTATAAATATCTCATGTCTATTTGACTGATGTGATAACAGAGGTACATACTGAAAAATATGGGCCGCTGCGGCACGCAGCCATTCGGATTGGTGACTCTGTTGTAAGTCTGACAACTTTCCGCTCTGATGACGTCCATGACTTCGGTGCAAGTGTGGAGTCTTCCTCTGATGACTTCTGTGCAAGTGTGGGGTTTTCCTCTGATGACTTCGGTGCAAATGTGGGGTCTTCCTCTGATGACTTCGATGCAAGTGTGGGGTCTTCCTCTGATGACTTCGGTGCAAGTGTGGGGTCTTTCTCTGATGACTTCGATGCAAGTGTGGGGTCTTCCTCTGATGACTTCGATGCAAGTGTGGGGTCTTCCTCTGATAACTTCGGTGCAAGTGTGGGGTCTTCCTCTGATGACTTCGGTGCAAGTGTGGGGTCTTCCTCTAATAAATTTAGTGCAAGTGTGGGGTCATCCTCTGATGACTTCGGTGCAAGTGTGGGGTCTTCCTCTAATAACTTTAGTGCAAGTGTGGGGTTTTCCTCTGATGACTTCGGTACATGTGTGGGGTCATCCTCTGATGACTTCAGTGCAATTGTGGGGTCTTCTTCTGATGACACAGGGTCATGTGACTTGGTTTGATCTCCTGATACCAGCGCTATTGCTTTTTGTTGCTGTTCAGATGCCATTTCTAGTCTGCGTAACACATGCCAGACAGTTGTATGAATAATTCCCACTGAAAAAGATATGTTAGTGCATAATGAGTCACGTCATGTGCAAAATACAATGAGCTATTTATTTCTATCACCACTCCTCCCTAACTGTTTCCAGTTAAGCGGAGAGGTAGCACGAACAAATTAAATCTGGCTATTATCGATTTCTTTTGCACTATTTTGAAATACAGTGAGGCAAAAAAGCATATAAAAGCAAATCCATGTCCAATGTTTGACCAAGCAGCCATATTTTGGTAAACTTTATTGTGATTTATGAATCAGTAGCAATTCTGAACTTTTTCAAAGCCGTTTGTCCATTCATCTCCTGTCCCAATTTAGAAGCATAATATGAAGGAGAATTTATTTGTACATGGAAATTACCCATCAGACTTTCATTCCAGATAATAAATAAATACATAATTATGTTTAACAAATCCTGTTCTATAAGGCTAGAGGATTCATTTCTGATTGTTGCAAAATAAGAATTATAAGTCTGCCCAAAGCAGATCTAAAATAATTAACATAATGGTGATGTTACGATACTGTTCTTGAAAATCACGGGCGAACTGAAGTTCATGCACAACAACTATGAAAATATTTGCTACACTCAAATGACTGTAAAATTTAAACCTTTCGTTGTAAAATTACACTTGCGCAATATCGCGCAAAATTCATCAATGACAAAAGCACATTCATTCATGGGAAATGCCCTGATGCTGCCTTTAATTGATGTATTCAAGTCACTGATTGTCAAATGTTGATTAAGGGTATACTATGTCGTTCGAATTACTCCAAAGGTAACAATCTGGAGGGCTTAAATTAGGTTAGTTTGGCTACCGCTCAATTTCGAACCTCGTACGTATATTGTTGAGTCGATCGCTGAATTTGGCAACTTATTTTGAAATTGCACAAAAGTCAGACCCTTTAAAACATAAAACTGCCACTGTGTGCAAAGGTCATGCATTGGCTGACGTGTATGTCCCCAAAATATGAAGTGATTCGGTCAACCGATGTAGAAGTTATTCGCATTTTTTAGGGTTGCAATTTTTGGGGTCACCCTGTATATTCACAACACGGACTTATCACTCTTCTTCGCATGTTTTAAAACCTACGTATTTTCAAATACTCTGCAACACATGTAACCCAAAATATAACATGTGCCCGTACAATACCGCTTCTTTTTTGAAAACACTGCTTCGGCCATGTTGATTTTCATCAACTAATTTTCTTGTTGGCTCTGGCGACGCCCGTTTGTAACCGCTTGCCTCTATTTATATTGAACCGCCCATAGAACGTCGTTGTCCCGAACTAAATCGTCCAAATCTCAACAACAAAATTGAATTCTGGGTTGGGAAATCCTTGTATGAAATAACGTCAGCGCCTTTCGGCGATTGTTCAATTCATTTCACGTCTTTGAAACAGACTATAGTTCTTTGAACAACACTTTAGTGAATTTTGATAGTTGTGAACAATTCTGAATGATGCTAAAATTGCTCTATTTGAATTTGTCAAAAAAACTAAGTTTTATTTCAAAACGTGTCTGCAACAAAGGGCAGTAACGGTCGTCTGTTACGGCCAATGGAAGAAAATTCACAAATCTAACATGGTTTTCAGACAGAGCAATCAATCAGCTTTACATGGAGAATTCTACATGGCTTGCTGTGTCGTACCAGATTTACACACATACATTTAGCTGTAGAACTTTGTACACTACATTGGGGTGTGCACGTTAAAGATCCCACGATTGACAAAAGGGTCTTTCCTGGCAAAATTGTATAGGCATAGATAAAAAAAATGTCCACCAAAATACCCGTGTGACTTGGAATAATAGGCCGTGAAAAGTAGGATATGCGCCGAAATGGCTGCGATCTGCTGGTCGATGTGAATGCGTGATGTATTGTGTAAACAATTCCATCTCACACGGCATAAATAGATCCCTGCGCCTTGAGTCCGAGTCTGGAGATACGCGCGCGATATAAGACTTCATATAATGCGGCCAGTTATAGTAAAACCAAGTATATTGCCGGAAAGGTCATGCATTGAAACAAAGAGTTTCATTTTTCATCAATTAGTTTTTATGCAGTGTACCGGAGACCTAAGACACCCCAAAAAATCAAATTCACAAATGGAAATTTGCAGACACTAAAATACACACAAAAATCAAAATAAGCCAAAGTGACCCCGTTTTTGATCTCAAATTGAAGAACAACTCATTTCCTACCCACAAAAATTGATTTGGTTCAGCTGTTGTGCGTAGCAGTGTTGTTTTGCCATTTTGAAGAAGACTGGTGTCAGCCTCATCAGAAGCCTTAAAAGGCTTGATTTCGCGTCATTTTGTGTGGGCTATGTGGGTATAAAATCCGTAGATTAGTAATGGCTTGTTGTATTGCTTTTAAATTTGACATGAATATTGTTAATACAATTGCAAAAGAGTGTGTAAAATATCATGGCGTTTTGATGAGTTTATGGGACGAACTGGAACTTTTCAGAAACGTTTGATTAATACCTCTTTTTATTATAGTTGCAAAAATGCAGCATTTGACGTACTGGAACTTGTCAGAAAAGTTTGATAAAATTGTAATAACGTTTTACAGTATGGTTGCAAAAATTCAGCAATTTTGCACACTTCAACACAAATGAATATTACAATTCTGGATCAATTTTGGTACAAAAGCAACAACGCGCTTGGGTGGTATGGAAATGTGAACGCGAAACAACAATTACAAAAAACAGGTCTTCCAACATCAAAACCCAGTCCATCGCAGCAGACTGAACTGGCACGCGTTTTATCGCTGTGAGTGACGTGCCAGTTCATTCTGCAGCGCTGTACTTTTGGTTTTGATACTTTGAGAAGGGTACGGTGTATCTTGACTTAAAAATAAGGTTTAACTTTAACATGTAACTTGCTTATTACTGGTGACACCCGTACTAGAGGACGATAATTTGAATTTGGTCATAGATACGAACTGTAGGACAGTATATATAGTTAGTGGTAATACTTACAACATTACGCACAACCCATCGTGAACTTTACAAAAACAAAGTTATTGCACAAATATTGATTCTGAAAATTACAGTGAACGAACAAAGAGGCATTATGTTTGTAAACGTATTCAGTAAAACGGCTCCGTGTCCTGGTTTTGTTAAGGCGCAAAGTAGAGTACAGTCACCCGTGGTTATTTTTTGTCGGAAATCTGGGTCACTTCGCTCTTGTTTTATATCATGAGTGCGTGAATTCACAAAATGGCCTCAAAACGTATGCTTGCCTGCGGAGAAGGGTGTCATCAGCTGCAATTAAAACTTGTATTCTATCATTGCTCCATTTGAAGTTGTCAATATAAACACAAGTTTGTTTCAGTAAACCCTTATTTTGCAACCAAGAGCAATAGTCATCTAGTACAGCCAATTATAAAGGAAAATAAACTGCTAACCGAACATGGTTCTCAGATAGAGCACTCAATAACCGTAATACGCAAGCTAGCTTAACCAAACAACCTGTTCTGGGTAGGTAACTGATTTGGCTTTCTTTTCGTATATAAACGGTGCAACGTTTTGCATATTGTGATTTTTTTGTCGATTTGTAATTGGGCCCTTCCGTTTTTGTCCAGTCGATTTTGAGATTACCCATATTTGAGCGTCGGTTACGTTATCCCTGTAAAATAAATCTTTAATCCGAAAGGTGATCCACACAGTCAAGTGAATGGCCTTAACGGCCATGTAAAGTTTGGATAAAATGACACGGTAATTAATGCTATAATTTGGGTGCGAAATCTGTTGCAATAATTCGTTGGCACAGTTTAGATCATAACAGTAAAATGTCAGCACATTTCTCGGGAAAAGCCTAGTGGTTGTCACGAATATATTTTGCTATATATTATGACTGCACAGTTACAGCTCTATAGTAACAGCCCTGCCGAAAAACTTGGGTTTCATGTGCGTGTATGTGAGCTCCTTTTTATGCGGGAGTCACACATACGCGACGCACGGCCCGCGCGTTGAAAATTAATCAACAAGTCGCGTAAGGCGAAAATACAACATTTAGTCAAGTAGCTGTCGAACTCACAGAATGAAACTGAACGCAATGCAACGCAGCAAGACCGTATACTCGTAGCATCGTCAGTCCACCGCTCACGGCACAGGCAGTGAAATTGACAAGAAGAGCGGGGTAGTAGTTGCGCGGGGAAGGATAGCACGCTTTTCTGTACCTCTCTTCGTTTTAACTTTCTGAGCGTGTTTTTAATCCAAACATATCATATCTATATGTTTTTTGGAATCAGGAACCGACAAGGAATAAGATGAAAGTGTTTTTAAATTGATTTGGAAAATTTAATTTTGATAATAATTTTTATATATTTAATTTTCAGAGCTTGTTTTTAATCCGAATATAACATATTTATATGTTTTTGGAATCAGAAAATGATGGAAAATAAGATAAACGTAAATTTGGATCGTTTTATAAAAAACATATTTTTTTTACAATTTTCAGATTTTTAATGACCAAAGTCATTAATTAATTTTTAAGCCACCAAGCTGAAATGCAATACCGAAGTCCGGGCTTCGTCGAACATTACCCAACCAAAATTTCAACCAATTTGGTTGAAAAATGAGGGCGTGACAGTGCCGCCTCAACTTTCACGAAAAGCCGGATATGACGTCATCAAAGACATTTATCAAAAAAATGAAAAAAACGTCTGGGGATTTCATACCCAGGAACTCTCATGTCAAATTTCATAAAGATCGGTCCAGCTAGTAGTTTGGTCTGAATCGCTCTACACACACACAGACACACACACACACACACACACATACACCACAACCCTCGTCTCGATTCCCCCCCTCTACGAAAAAACATTTAGTCAAAACTTGACTAAATGTAAAAATGGAAAATAAGATGAGTGCGTCGTTGTGCGCCCAACTTTTGTCGCGGTTTGGTCAGACATACGCGACGCACGGCCCGCGCATTGAACATTAATTGTGCGCCCAACTTTTGTGTCTGTTTGGTACAGTGCGATTCCCGTGTAAAGACCCCTCAGTGTAAAGACCCCTCAGTGTAAAGACCCCTCAATTTAACACTTCCTCCCTTTTAAGACCTTTGTTTTTAAGATTTTCTGTTCAAATCCTCTGTAGATTTACTCCCATTTTAAGACTCTGTCCTTTTTAAGACCCGTTTTTTCAGATTTTTTTCAGATCGTAAAAGGGGGATTCTACAGTATAAGCTAGTGAGTTGACAACGAATACACTGCGTGTGCTCCGCGTGTGTCTGGCGTTGGTCTAGCGCGCTCTGCGCGTGTCTGGCGTCCTTCTGGCGTGTACGTTCATGCGTCGAGCTCCGCGCACATTTTTGTGCATGCTCAAAAATACCAACACACACAGCGAATGACAACGAATGATTAGCGTTGGTCCAGCGCGCTCAACGAACGAGTAACGAATATTGACGCACACCCAGCGAACGACAACGCGCTGGCCAAAATTGCGATTTTTTCAGTGCGCTGGGCGTGCGTCGTGTATGTGTGACTCCCCCTTTACCTGCGCTATGTCCAGAGTCTAACTAGTCAGTCTGTTTGTTGTACCTGTTGGGGTTACATCGTTAGATGTTTGATACAAAGACTCGAATAGTCAAGACCCTTGGACCGAGAACCTTGGTGAGCGAACTGTTTTATTATTGAATGGAGGTAATCTTGAACTTTAGCGTGTTAAATTCATAGCTCATAATTCAGAGTCATTTAAGTCTCTAAATTTGTAGAACCTGCACTTGTAATCATAACAAGTCATTTTAGATCCCTTTGAAGTTACGTAATGAACTCCGATGAACTGTACGAACGCATTTCGTTTACATGGGTCAAAGAAGGAATTATCCGTATGAGCGGACAAGGGAGACAACTCTTTTGTGTAAATGATGTCCCATGGTTGACAACGTACGCCATTTTCGGTGCATTTTCGTCGATTGAACGACCAAATTAATTAATTATGCTTAAGTTTGGAGCTCAATCCGTCAATTAATTTCACGACAAATGATCTTCGTCTTGCTTACATGGACTTGTATCAAAAATAAGTAAAGAATGTCACTGGATTCTGAGCAATGAATTTAACACGCTAAAGTTCAAGATTACCATTGAATGTATAGGTAATTATTTAGTGTATGCCATCGTTTATAAACCGCTTTACATTTATTTAACTGTTTATCATTGTTCGGTCACTTAGAAGATGTTCTAGGTTGTGTTGTTTTTATACTTGTGTCACCGGCAGTATATTTACGTATGGATCCGTGTAAGACTGAAAATACAGTATCGATTGAGTTATTCATATTGTATTTGTGAGGTCATAGCCTTTTTAGTCTACTAGTTTTGTTTTAGGGTCTGGAGGAGATGATGCAGGCAGCCAGAGGGCTTTGCCGCCACTACGCGGAAGACCGGTGATAGTCTGTGGACATACCGCCCGGTGGTGTACTTGTTTTATCAAGTCTTTAATCATCCTTCCTCTACATAAATTTCTTCGGCAGAGTAGCTGTAGGTGTTGTGCCGCGTGAGGCATATTTGTGACCGGTCTTTATGTTTATTATTATGGTGTAATTGTTATCGACAATTGAAAGACGATTCTTTTCAAGTTTCAATGAAGTTCTGGACATCATCTTTGGACCACTGTGTTTGTGTGTTATGTGCGCCTCGTTGAGGAATTACTAATCCATGTGGATTGTTATGTTTATGAATATTTGATATGTAAACATTGTTGTTGATTGTGTGTGTTCCCGTGATTTGTACCGTAGTTGTTGATTAATATACTTATTGTTATTTATTTCTGTGTTTGGATTGCGATTTCTGTATGAGAGGGAATAAACATGCGTGAGACAGATCGGAGTTAAATGTGTGTATGCTACAAGAATCGAATTCACGACAGTGGTAAAAATGTTTGAATGTAAAAGTACGAACCAATTTACATTCTGTGTAATTGTTGGTTTCTACTCGACAACTGGAACCATAAAAACATAATCACCAATCAAAATATATTACGCGAAGCCGTCTTTACTGCAGTTGGTGTGGCAATGAATTTCGCACAAGTGTTTTGAGACCCGATGTCACATGGGTCTTTGTCAGACTGAGATTAGTGAAGCCGATATTTAATTGTGTAAGTAGAGGAAACAGTCTTTTTGTCACTATATACCAGAGACATCTCTGTAGTCAAAAAGCATAGGGGGGAAACTAGTGTACAAACCCTTTCGCACGTTTCATAACATAATCTTTGAGGAATGCCAGGCCACAGTTATCGTGGGTTCGGGGAGTTAGGTTACCCACCAGACTGACTGACTATTAGGGTTTAACGTCCTCTTAACCCAACTGGTCTATATTGGGACAGGTATTGGCAATACGCTGAAGATAATTATGGTGTGATACTTTGATTCGAACAAGCCCACTGTGTCTGTCTTCGTCGACACACCAGCATTGGGTTTGTCTCGTCAAAGTATCGAAATACGATCATGATAATCAGAGACGAGAAATGATGCATGTCTTCGTGTTTTTTCCAAGCCCTGAGACTTTTGCTGTGGACGTGGATTCTTTTTCGTGCGCATGTGTGCACACGGGGGTGTTTGGACACCGAAGAGAGTCTGCACAAAGTTGACCCCGAGAAATAAATCTCTCGCCGAACGTGGGGATCGAACCCATGCTGATAGCGACCAACTGGCTACAAAGCCAGCGCGCTACCAACAGAGCTACGTCCCCGCCCACCATCGCCTGCACTCCTAACCCAGCAATGTACATGCGTTTAACCCAACTTCAAAAGAACTTCCTGCTTAGTGGTGTGTTTTTTCCACATGATGTGTGAGCACACAAATCCAGCCTACGATCATCGCTTCTTTTCGAACTAAAAAATGCTGGAGCCTGATTACACCATACGGGAGACTATAAATGTAAGGCTGTTCGTGTAAGCTCTGGCCAATACTGTCAAAGTATGTGTAGAACGAGCTGAAACACAATGTAAGATGACATACCTGTTAGTCTTGGTTCAGCCGTGCCAGTTAGTTAGTTAGTTAACTGTTGCTTAATGGGTCCAGCGGACCATTTAGGCCAAATCAGGACCCCAGCCGTGCCAGTCGTCACGTAATGTCGCAAACAAGACTGAAGCTAATGACTACATTTCGAGTGAACGGGTTATCCGAAATGTAGTCATTAGCTTCAGTCTTGTTAGCGACAGTACGTGACGACTGGCACGGCTGAACCAAGACTAACAGGTAAGTCATCTTATCGCCTGTTCTCCAGTTTTGTCTGATGAAAACCTCGTATGTCGACTTACGAGTTTTCTAAAGTCTAGATGTGGGCAAACACGGCAATAAATGAACTTGTTGGTTTTTGGTTTTGTTTGTGTTACAGGTGTGCACACTTTATTATGAAAATTACATTTGCACTAAATAATTGTTTTAATTATTTTTTTTTAAGCTGACGATGCACAAGTATGACTATGTCACGTACTGAAGTTGTGTTCTGGTGTCTGAATGTAGTCCGTCATGTCTGGCAGTGGGTCCTTCACACCTGAAAGCCTAATCTCTTCGCTGGAAGACCTTAATTCTGTGGCTGTACAGCGTCCTCCTGACTAAACGTTCTACACCATGGGATTTAGAAACAGAACTTATCATGGGAGACATCATTGTTCTCATCGACTTTGATGGCGTGTCATGGTTGTACTGTGTTCATTGTCGTGGAGAGTTTCATGTGGACTGCATTGACCCAACAACTTTAAAGCTTGGCAATAATATTATCTGCTCGACTTGTTTGCATTAGGGGTCATGTTTTCTGTGTCTGGTGCAAACTCTGCATGGCTGAGCAAGGGTCAAGGGATGGTGCAGCTTTTGCTTAGAACCAAGTTACTATTTTACAGGAGTAATGAAAGTATTAAAGCGAGCCAGCTTGACATTGGAAAGTGGTCAGTGCAAAACGAGATTATGACATCACACAAGGTACACATAATGCACAAGAATCCTTCAACAATGACACGTTACCCTATTAATAACGCAGGCAAGGAAGAGACGGTTTAGACAGCGAGGGGCTGTATTGAATCCTTTGCCGAAATACCTTTTCCTTATTGCCAAAAGCAGTAACAAAAAATGTTTCTTGAAACTGTAAGTGAATCAAGAACAAAACAAATGCATTTTTTCAGCGGTATTGTAATGCAAATGAATTCAGCGCGTGTTAAGACAAAGAGAAATGAAAGCTAAGAACATTGCGATTCACAAACCCCCAAAACTATGAATGTTTGCTGGACATCCAAATACGGAAACATCAAATAGCATAAGTACCAGGTGAATATTCAACACAAATACGAAGCTTGCGAATAGAAGACAACTGACAAGAGGATTGCTAAAGAAAATGGTGAAGTCCAAGTTCTCACCACGGATCTGCAGGTCGTCCTGTTAGCCCCACGTATGTAAACAAATGCCAAATACTTCAAGACCAAGCTGTGCTGCCACAACTTCTCTTTGTACAACTAAAGTGACAACGAAGTTGCTTGCTACTTTTGGGATGAGTCAAAATGAGAAGTCAAAAGCAACAACTTCAAATTTTGTATTGTTGTTACCTTGAGTCAACAGTTGACAAAACAACCAACGCAATCGGTATCTACAATGATGGTTGTAGGTACATGAACCGCAATGTGATCTTGGGAAACACCCTTCTTCACTTTACAGGGGGTAAAAATCAAGGGTCTGCCAAACCCGGCAAATGCAGTAGGCAGCCCAGAGATCCCTAAGTACCTCTCCCAATTGTAGTACTTTTCAGCAATATTTACAGTTTCAAGTTGCTAGGATAGCTTCTTTGTGGTTTTAGAGAGGTGTTCTGGGGAAACTGACAGGTAGCCTCGTCCCTGCGTCCTATACGCACTAGAAGCCAAAAACACGTACTAGAAATAGATGGAGGGGGTGCCGGGACGCACTAAACTTTGAAAGGGCGGGTCCTGGGACGCACTTAATTTCCTTTGTCGTGCGTACCGTATATACTTTTTTCAGACTGCAATCGTCAGCTATTGCACACAGTGCACTATACGTGACCACAATGTTTTCTAAGTACACCGGGACTTTTAGGCTTTTGGACCCTTGGGGCCCTCTACATTTCTGCAGTGGGGGTTCATGGACCCTCTAAAATTGAAAGTGGGGGTCCCGGGACCCTATAGGAGGGTCATCTGTGGGGAGCCCTGCTTTGCAATGAGTCAAGGATAAATCGTTATCCAAACGTTTCTTGAGAAAGGTCATACCTGAATGGAAGTCGACTCTGTACACTCAACTATCGAATACATACTGAGGAGAAAGCAAATAGTCTGGCCAGTTGAATACGTTGAACTCATCACCTCTGCAAGAAAAAAAGCAACCTTACAACCAGGTGTACCACACATTCGTCAAGGACTTTCTTGATCGCAGATACTTCTGGGGATCCACAAGTGGTGGACATATGCAGTCTTAATCACCTGCCTGGCGGTACCTGTCGCCCAAAGCTCATCTATTCTGATGATTGGAAGTCTTTTCCACAAAGAAGAAGGAGAGCACATGGTGAGCCCAGTATTATCCCCCAGCTCTACAGAGCACGGCTGCCCATCAAAGACAAAAAGTGGCAGTACCTTTAGCAACTCAAGGAGGTTTTTCCAGTAGATCACCACCACTATTATGATGACCTACCCTTTCTCGTTAAGCCCTGCATTCCCATGAGAAGTCATCCTGTCTAACTACTAGCTGTTCAAGGGACGTTAGATGGCATTGCGCCCAAACTAAGATATCTCATTGTTTTCAAGGAATACCATAATTTCTGTGCATACACAATGACTCAAATTTCAATGTGTACGCTTCCCTGCAAACAAAGAATGTTATTTACTTATGAGCTCCAGTTTAGACTTGTTTTGTGTGAATTGAAAAAAAAGGTTACCAGAAGACTGTAAGGATATTTTACACAAGAACGAAATTAAATTGGTTTGTACCATCATTACACAAAAGATTTAGTGTGATAAAAGAACGAGTTTGTGTTTAATGCGTTCCCCAAACATTGTTTTCGTGGTGTGTTTTTTGTGTGCTTTGACTATCTTAAAAAAAACGTGCAAGTCTTCAAGTTTGGTCGGGGTTTAAAAAAGAAAAACTCGTATCGTGCAATTGTGTTGAATATCGTGCGTTTGTATTGTGAACAACACTATCGAATTACACACAGTACCGTGTGTGTTTGTGTTTCTAGATCCTGTGTAGAAACAAATGGCGCATTGTGATTAACAATTAGTTTTTGAAGACGTTTTTTTGTGTTTTTCTCGAAACTCTAAAAAATCGAGTTACGAGGTTTCAATCGGACAAGGACAATATTTAGAACGGAAGCAGGAAAATCACTCGAATGTCTCAGTTTCACTGTGCGAGGAAAACGAGGAAACAAGGTCAAAATGACAAGGACTGGTTTTGGTTGATATCTTTACACTTGCTCAGTGATGTTTGATGTTTTTTGAAAAGCGTTGACATGTTTTGGCTTTGCCTTTAAACACAGGTTTACGAAACGATACTGGGGAACATTTTAACAAACTAGATATCAACATATTTTTTTTAAAGAATTTAGACAGAAACCGTTTGTTTGTTTTAGTTTATGACACTGATCTCTCCTTCAATGTCATTTGGTGTAAAGTAAAGGTTTTACTTTAACTAACACAAGTCTACTAATGATTTCAGATGAGTACTTTATTAAGGCTAAGATTAGCACTAAACTTACAGACGCTCACTTCTAATTTATTTCACAGACAACAATCGACATTGTCATCATTTTCACGAGTTTTCATTCACAAACACCTGGTAAATAAATCTCATGTTCCCCATGCAATAACTCGAGGTGGTGAATGGGTTTGAGTTTTCATGTGAAACGTGGATTGTCAAAGTAAAAGCCAATCAGGCTGATTGTTTGATGTGTGGAACCATCGCGGCTTTGGATTTGTGTTTCCGAGGACAACGATTGTAAGCATTAACTCTCAAAGACCCAATCAATGTTGATAATTACCGCGGCGACTCATGGTCAATTTGCAACTTATCTCTGTAATCGCAAAATCCACAACGAAAAGTCATAAACACTGAAAAGAAAAGAAATATGCTCAACACTTACTGAATTCGCAGCTCTGTACATTTTCCGACTAGAAGAAAAGCGTCAACAAGCTACGTTTGACGTCACATGCAAGGTTTACGTGTTATCTCGTGCTACTGTGACGATGCCTTGTGGCCCGGAGTTGGATTCTAAAAATTCGTCTCCCTGTGGGTTATTGTGCATTTTGTTGCACAACCAAAATGATGACAAAAACGATGTTTGGTAGCTTGTTGTCAGACCAGCACTTTGTTGTTGGTCCTCGGGGAGCATATCGCCTTTTGTCTCATATTTATCAACCGCGGCCTTCGGCCTTGGTCGATAAAGATGAAACAAAAGACGATATGGTCCCCTTGGACCAACAAAAAAGCTGGTCTGTCAACAAGCCACCAAACATCTTATAATGTGCTGGATTGAGACATTCGGGTTATTTCCTCCTGAACAGTCAAACTACTTCCGAACATTGATTGTGAGCTCATTTTTGTCATGCAGTTAAAATACAGCATCAAGTAAGCATTAATGAACGTGGCGAATCTTTAAGCAGCCACTGTGTTTGTGTGAACAATGAAAAAAACATCATATTTCACTGAGTATTCCCCTGCCAAATTGCCAAAGTTATTAACACCCACAAGAGAAATACAGCTGACAGCTAACTCTAAACTCAACGCGGCTTAAAAGCCGGTGGATTTTTCTGTGCGTTTTATTTTTTCATACTGCACAGCTTATAGGATACATATTTTTACCAAGCTAACAAATTTAGCTTTTCAAAACCCATGATCACTTAACTTACATTTGTTTTATTTTGGTTTCCCATATGATGTCACATATCATTCTTGCTTACGTGTGCTATGAATTGTTCGAACGTCTTTCATGTGATGAAGACTGCGGTAAACTCTGTGAAAGGTAAGAGGACAAGGATTGTCTCAGAAGAAAAACAACGACTTAATGTTTCAGACCGCGGTTACTTCATTTCAGCATTGCATACGGAGAGGAGAGTTTGATGATTATGTGCCAAACATCGAAAAGACCGTCTGCTTCAATGCAGCTAAGAGCTTACTTGAACTTTGCAAAGTTTGTTGCCTGTCAAAGAACTGGAGCTTTACACGAAATGTATTTCACAGTGTGCGGTAAGAAAAAAACTAGTCGCGTAAGGCGAAATTACTACATTTAGTCAAGCTGTGGAACTCACAGAATGAAAGTGAACGCACTGCATTTTTTCACCAAGACCACATACTCGTAGTTTCGTCAGTCCACCGCTCGTGGCAAAGGCAGTGAAATCGACAAGCCAGAATAGTGCGGTAATGGTCGCGCTGAGCATGATAACACGCTTTTCTGTATCTCTATTCTTTTTAACTTTCTGAGCGTGTTTTTAATCCAAACATATCATATCTATATGTTTTTGGAATCAGGAACCGACAAGGATAAAATTGTTTTCAAAACGATTTCGGAAATTTCAATTTGATGATAATTTTCATATTTGTAATTTTTGGCTCACGTAAGTGTAGCCTATGCGATGCTAAACTTTGTCTGTCTGTGCGTGTGTGTGTGTGTGTGTGTGTGTGTGTGATAGAAACTTTAACATTTCCGAGTCTATGTGTGTGACTGGTTATCCAAGACTATGGATAAAGCTCGCATAAGAAGATTACGTCACGGTCAAAAGTGTTTGACGTCAATTAATGCATCATGACGTCATGCCTCCCTGTAGTCTTTCTCTCTCGCGCGGTGTGTGTGTGTGTGTGTGTGTTCATTTTGTGCACATGTGTTATTGTTACTGTTTGTGTATGTGTACTCGTGTGCGTGTGCGTGTGTGTGTGTGCGTGCGTGTGTGCGTGCGTGCGTGCGTGCGTGTGTGTGTGTAAGAAAGAGAGACTGAGAGAGAGAGAGAGAGTGTGTGTGTGTGTGTGTGTGTGTGTGTGTGTGTGTGTGTGTGTGTGAGTGTGTGTGTGTGTAAGAAAGAGAGACTGAGAGAGAGAGAGAGTGTGTGTGTGTATGTGTGTGTATGTGTGTGTGTGTGTGTGTGCATGAGTTTGTGTGTATGTTTGTGTGTGTATGTGTGCTTGTTTGTAAAGGTGTGTGTGTCCGTCTGTCTATGTGTGTATGAGTTTTGTATGTATGAGATCTGTGTGAGTCACTGTGTGTGTGTGTGTGTGTGTGTGTGTGTGTGTGTGTGTGTGTGTAGGTGGTTTTACCGACAAATGGGGACGATTGTCACTGGAGAGCAGTCAAATGGGGACGCTTCCGACAAACGGGGACGTCCCCATTTGTCGGCCCGTGCGACCCCATTTGACTGGATTTGAGCAGATTGAGCGACCCCATTTGACTGCTTCCTAGCATCCCTGTGGACAAACGGACTGGATTTTCACACAGATTCATACACATATTTTAGCTCTGCACTTTGTGGTCTGCTCAACTAAACCATGTGATTTTTATCATGTGACTTCAAATGACTTTACAGTAACTGCTTTCATCAGAATTCAGTTTCTATTCAAATGCAGTCAAACTAAAACATTTATTTGAATTAAAAAAAAACAAAAGTTATTGCATTTAATATATTTTATTCAGAGTATTTTGAAAGAGTTCTGATTATTTGATCACGGTTTTTTTTGTATTAAAACAAAAACAAACACAGAAACATATACATTCCTGTAAAAAAAAAAAAATGATTACAATTATTTTGTTATGAGATTTATTTTAGGTTAATTCGAAGTGTCATTTGTTGGTTTGTGCAGTGCAGTTGTTTTGTCAGTTATTCTTCTCTTCATTTGTTCTATCGTCTTTCTTCTTCTTTTTTGTGTGTGTATTTTTGTGTTTTTGTGCCTGAAGAAGACCCTTAGGTCGAAACGTCGCTGTTATTCGTTCCGTGTTCGTCATTTTAACGTGAGTACATTGCTTTTTGGTCTCTTTATTGTTCCCTCTCACGTGCAGTCGCCATTGTTTAATACATGTTTTAAATGTGTTTTGTATAATCCGGAAGCAGGAGTTTAAAACCTATATATATATTAAGGGAAAAGTCTGGGTTGTGGCACTCGATCACTAGGTGGGGCACTGCCCTTCGCTCCCTGTTACCCGAGTCCCAATCCTCGTGGTAAGGCGTCCGCCCCGTGATCGGGAGGTCGTGGGTTCGAACCCCGGCCGGGTCATACCTAAGACTTTAAAATTGGCAATCTAGTGGCTGCTCCGCCTGGCGTCTGGCATTATGGGGTTAGTGCTAGGACTGGTTGGTCAGGTGTCAGAATAATGTGACTGGGTGAGACATGAAGCCTGTGCTGCGACTTCTGTCTTGTGTGTGGCGCACGTTATATGTCAAAAGCAGCACCGCCCTGATATGGCCCTTCGTGGTCGGCTGGGCGTTAAGCAAACAAACAAACCCGAGTGCCAACAATAGGATGAGCATCAGAAGTGAAGATAAAGAGGGAATTTTTTTCTCTGCGCGCGCGCCAGCAAGCAGGATGTCTCAGAACTGAAGCGGTAATAGTATGATCTAATTACAGGCGATGGGTTTATGGGTTACGTGATTATATATATGAAGTCTTCTATCGCGCGCGTATCTCCAGACTCGGACTCAAGGCGCAGGGATCTATTTATGCCGTGTGAGATGGAATTTTTTACACAATACATCATGCATTCACATCGACCAGCAGATCGCAGCCATTTCGGCGCATATCCTACTTTACACGGCCTATTATTCCAAGTCACACGGGTATTTTGGTGGACATTGTTTTATCTATGCCTATACAATTTTGCCAGGAAAGACCCTTTTGTCAATCGTGGGATCTTTAACGTGCACACCCCAATGTAGTGTACACGAAGGGACCTCGGTTTTTCGTCTCATCCGAAAGACTAGCACTTGAACCCACCACCTAGGTTAGGAAAGGGGGGAGAAAATTGCTAACGCCCTGACCCAGGGTCGAACTCGCAACCTCTCGCTTCCGAGCGCAAGTGCGTTACCACTCGGCCACCCAGTCCACGTGATGTGGGGGCGGAGCCAAACATTGGTTGATACTTACTGTGTTGACATTAGTTCATTGGCACCGCCCCAACATCATATGACTTACTAATCCATGGGCTATCATTGGTTCATGTTTTTGGCGCTAAACTATCTGACAGGTAAAGAACTATTTTGATGTGACACGTTATTACTTGGTGCAAATACGCGCAGTGTTTAAAACCACTTGGCGGACAGAACTGTGCATTCTCACAATTCGACACTTACTACATCCATAATAACCACACCGTTGATCAATCGCTGAGAAATGGCACAAATGACAGTTGGGGAAAACATTCAGAAGTTGGAATGATCTTACCGAACGGCTGGCAGACTTTTCCAGAAAGAACGATTTGGTGTACGTGGTCAAATACAGTCGTGCTGTTCAACTTGCGAACAAGAATTCAAAACAGCCCTTTCCAGACGAACTGAAGTATGAATACGCAAAACTTGTGTGCAAGTACTCAGGAAAAGGACGACTCACAGGCCGAGGTGCGAAGAGGAGCAATGGGTAAGCGGATTAATATTTAGTTGCTATACTTCTTATGCGTTCTTGTCACAGATAGTAACTCGTATGAATGTTTAATTTTAATATTATTATTATTTTTTTTATTTTTAGGTTTACAATGTTTCAACATTCATTCCAGTATCGACTGACATTTTAACGAGTGCGGAAAGTCTGTCTGTCTGTCTGTCTGTCTGTCTGTCTGTCTGTCTGTCTGTCTGTCTGTCTGTCTGTCTGTCTGTCTGTCTGTCTGTCTGTCTGTCTGTCTCTCTCTCTCTCTCTCTCTCTCTCTCTGCGCGCACTTCTTCTTCTTCTTCTTTGTCGGACAGATTTTTCACACAAATGACCAGGAAACCAGATTACGTAAGCCGTGTCAGCTGTACCCTTTGTAAAAGTCAGCGTAGCTCGAGAACGGCATTGAAATATTTTCGGTGTTCTTTACCTTGCCCAAGAAGCAGAGCATAAGAGTATACGTCACACACTCGAGTCAAGGACGTCGTAAAATGGCCCTCGGTCAAGTTTTCACCGAGAACCATTTTATGATGTCCTTAACAATTATGTGTTAGTCGGCTTAGAATATGCGCGCAGGTTTCAAAGTTTTGATCCATTCGATTATTTCAACAGACATCCTTTGATTGTAAAGTTGAATGCGGGCATATGATGGTTGAAAATACTTAACTTGAAAGTTTCCCGCTGTGGTAGATTTGTATGGTGGTTGTCACACAGGCAGCGACGGCTTTACTGGTCGGACCCAGTTGTGCGTTACCTCGCTTTTGCCTTTAATGATTGACTGACTGGCTGACTTTGGGGATTAACGTCCTCTGAGGTAACTAGGATCTATTTGGGAACATTTACCGTGATACTGTAAGAGGAGCAAGAAAAGAAAAGAAAAATGATGATGATGATGATGATGATGATGATGATGATGATGATGATGATGATGATGATGATGATGATGATGATGATGATAGAAAGAGAGAAAGAAAGAGAATAGTGAGAGAGAGGGGAGAGAGAGAAAAAGAGAGAGGGGGAGAGAGAGGGAGAGAGAGAGAGGGGGGGAGAGAGTGAGGAGAGAGAAAGAGAGAGAGAGAGAGAGAGAGAGAGAGAGAGAGAGAGAGAGAGAGAGAGAGAGAGAGATTTAGAACCGACTCCAGAGGGATGGGAAATGCTGTAAAGATACATTTGACGTAAAGCGAGTGACGCAATTTCACTAGATTTTTTCGAACTTTGATCATTTAGATTCCAAGTGAGCGGGTCGGCATTGCACACTCAGAGGATGGGCGGTGCTTTGCTATTCCGTGAAGCACCCACCGATAACTAGCTTTTCTGTACTTTTTTTTTTAGATAAAGAGAGTATTATCTCGCAGCATTTGAAGTGTCATTCTTTAGAATAAATCACGCTGGTATTGTTAAATTAAATTTGTACTTTGTCTTGTCAATGTTTTGCTTGATAAACAAAAAGGGTCCCTGCTTGAACGTTATAACATTTAGAGGGTCACCTAGAATCCGTCCTGATTGGTCAAAAAGCCATTTGAGGCACTGAACTGGTACTAAAATAAAATAATGTGCTGACAAATTTAAGCTTCTTTTTTAATACAGTAACAGGATAGATTTCTCCCCCGAAAACTACAGAAAATTGGCCATTTTGACCTCCATAATGTAACATCTTACAAGTAAGTGTAGTTGGACCTGTCTTTAACGACAGTTTGAAACGAGTTGTTATCGCAATTAAAGAAAGCCGCCGTTGGCTACTCGGGTGGTGTCTTATCGCTTTCAAGAGTATGTCAAGAGGTGTGTATGGGGTGCGCTCAAGCGCAGAAGACAACGTGATTGCATTCGGCTAACTCAGAGCCGTCCCGCCCGCCTGGTACGTTTAGCAGTCGGTATAACGAGATGGTAGTGTATGAATTTTATTTATTGGTGATGTAGAGATAGTACAATGTCATTACAAAAAAAAAAATTCAAAACAAACATGAGTTTAAAGGTTGTGAAAGACAGGTTGTGAACGTTAGTTTGACCGAAACTGGCAGCCGCAAACACATAATAACAAACAATCAATATTATGATAGATTCTGGATAAATAATGTATTATAATGTGCATCTTGTAGGTGATTGTGCTTTTAATAATTTTCAGATTTGTTTTCCCTGTTAATGCTGATGCCACAGTACTAGTTGTTGGTGATTTTTATAGGGAGAAAATGGTTTTGTTTTAAAATGTTTATTATGTACATTGCTTTGTAATTTTGTTAACACATTAATTTTGTGAAACGCCCAGAACCATGTCAGGATTTGCAATACATAAAAAAAACTTTATTATTGTTTTATCTTTTTATATTTAGTCAAATTTTGACTAATTATATTTAGTCAAGTTTTGACTAAATATTTTAACATCGAGGGGGAATCGAAACGAGGGTCGTGGTGTATGTGCGTGTGTGCGTGTGTGTGTGTGTGTGTGTAGAGCGATTCAGACTAAACTACTGGACCGATCTTTATGAAATTTGACATGAGAGTTCCTGGGTATGAAATCCCCGAACATTTTTTTCATTTTTTTTATAAATGTCTTTGATGACGTCATATCCGGCTTTTTGTGAAAGTTGAGGCGGCACTGTCACGCCCTCATTTTTCAACCAAATTGGTTGAAATTTTGGTCAAGTAATCTTCGACAAAGCCCGGACTTCAGTATTGCATTTCAGCTTGGTGGCTTAAAAATTAATTAATGACTTTGGTCATTAAAAATCGGAAAATTGTAAACAAAACAAAAAAAATTATAAAACGATCCAAATTTACGTTTATCTTATTCTCCATCATTTGCTGATTCCAAAAACATATAAATATGTTATATTCGGATTAAAAACAAGCTCTGAAAAATAAATATATAAAAATTATTATCAAAATTAAATTGTCCAAATCAATTTAAAAATACTTTCATCTTTTTCCATGTCGGTTCCTGATTCCAAAAACATATAGATATGATATGTTTGGATTAAAAAACACGCTCAGAAAGTTAAAACAAAGAGAGGTACAGAAAAGCGTGCTATCCTTCTTAGCGCAACTACTACCCCGCTCTTCTTGTCAATTTCACTGCCTTTGCCATGAGCGGTGGACTGACGATGCTACGAGTATACGGTCTTGCTGAAAAATGGCATTGCGTTCAGTTTCATTCTGTGAGTTCGACAGCTACTTGACTAAATATTGTATTTTCGCCTTACGCGACTTGTTTATGATTACTATTACCATTATCAGTATATAAGAGGGACCACGCTTATACCGAAACTGCAATTTAAACAAAATTAATGTTGAAGAAATCAAAAATACATCGAACACATTTCACGCTTTGATTTAACTTTTGTTTCCAGCTCGTCACAGACACAGCCTAAGTGCGAAGGCCTGTCTTGAAGCAGAAACGCTTTTGGTGTTCTAGTCGCTTCACACTTTAAGTCAAGTGTCATTCAGTCCGTCTCTCACAATATCACACCTATCCGCGAAAATAGGCAATAGGCCATGATGGGCCATATGTCAGGGAACAGAAGTAGCTCGCTGACTGTCTGATTTTTTTCCCGAGATTTTATTACCTCTCTGGGCCATAAGATGTGGACTACCTTGGGATGGGACAATAAAGTAATGAGAGAGAAAAATCTAATATATTCCTTGACTTTGGGGTAGCGCGACTCTGTTGCAGCTAACTTTCATGTGGGAGAAATAGGCCCTGTCGGAGAACAGAAGTAGCTCGCTGAGTGTCTGATTTTTTCCGAGCTTTTATTACATCTCTGGGCCATACGATGTGGACTACCTTGTGGTTTGTTTGTTGTTTGTTACGTGTAAGGATTACCCACATGACAAGCAAACAATACATAATTCGTTTGATCTTATCGAGGTTATCGTTCCGAATAAGTTGTTGTATATACTGTAAACATTCCACTTTTAAACACATTTTTAAAACACCTGTTGTGAACACTGAATGAATTACTCTTTTACAAAAATAACACATGAATAACACACACTAAATAATGTTTACCATTTGTGCTACTTTTACCAGTTGAATTAAACAAACTTCACCAACAAAGTATTGCGACAAATTACGCACCCGAATTAAGGCATTAATTCCCATGTCATTTTGTTCAATTTGTCTATGCTACTACCCGTAGTACATGTTGTATGTAGTCAAAATAGTCGGAAAGTTTCAAAGTAAACTAACAAGTCCTTGCTGACATACAGCGCTTTTTCGCATAATGCCCCTCGTAATTAACGCAAAAAACTCCCGTTTTTGACCGCACATACGATCGACACCTGCATCAGAAGGAATAGCATAGAACACAAAATATGCGAGCGTGTGAATCCGTGATTTGTAAAAATGTAAAACAATCGCCCCGCGATTTACAAATCACGTAAATGCGCCGGATATTTTCTTGTCATCTCCAAAGTCAAGGGATCTATTAAATGTTTTCAATAAGGAATCAGAAAGGCCATATACATTCCGCTCCGCGCATATCTATTAAAATCCTTCGGCAACAAATTATTGCGACAAATTACGCACCCAAATTAAGGCATTAATTCCTATGTCATTTCGTTCAATTTGTCTATGTACTACCCGTAGTAGCTTACATGTAGTATGTAGGCAAAATATTCGGAAAGCTTCAAAGCAAACTAACAAGTCCTTGCTGACATACAGCGCTTTTTGGCATAATGCCCTTAGTAATTGACGCAAAAACTCCTGTTTTTGATCGTAAATGCGATCGACACCTGCATCAGAAGGAATCCCGTCGCGATATAACCTTCGTGGTTGAAAACGACGTTAAACACCAAATAAAGAAAGAATCAGAAGGAATAGCATAGAAGACGTAATATGCGAGCGTGTTAACCCGTGATTCGTAAAAATGTAAAACAATCGCCCCGCGATTTACAAATCACGTAAATACGTCCGATATTTTCTTGTCATCTCCAAATTAAGTCAAGGGATCTATTAAATGTTTTGATTCTTATTTCATTACTTTTTTGTCCCATCGCTGGGATATTCGGGTCAATTCCCCCCAATGGAAGGCTAGCAGGAACAAAGTCGCGCTTCCTCCAAATCAGGGGATCTATCAGATGTTTTTTCTTCTTTACTTCATTGTCCAATCACTGGGAAATTCGGGGCGTTTCCTCCCTGTGGAAAGCTAGCAGCAACAGAGACACGCTACCTCAAAGTCAAGGGATATATTAGATTGTTGTTTTTCATTACTTTATTGTCTATTCGCTGGGAAATTCGGGTCGCTTCCTCCCAGTGAAAAGCTATCAGCAACCGAGTCGCACTACCCCAAAGTCAAGGGATATATTAGATTTTTTTTTCTCTCATTACTTTATTGTCCCATCGCTGGGAAATTCGGGCGCTTCCTCGCAGAGAAAAGCTAGCAGCAACAAAGTCGCGATACCCTGAAGTCAAGGGATCTATAAGATGTTTTTGTCATTAATGTATTTTCCCGTCGCTGGGAAATTCGGGTCGCATTCTCCCAGAAGAAAGCTAGTAGCAACAGAGTTGCGCTACCCCAAAGTCAAGGGATCAATTAGATTTATTTAATTCTTTTCATTATTTTATTGTCCCATCGCTCAAAAATTCGGATTTGTTTTCTTTATGCTAAAAATCGTAATATTTTATCTATCGAGTCCAAACCACCCCCACCACCCAGCGTGGACGGCTTCACTGTGTCACAATGTGGATGCAAAGAAAGACAAAAATATCTACTGAAAGAGCACACGCCGACGACGAGCAATATCTAGTAAAACTGCAGACGGGTCACCTGCAGACTCAGCCGTGTGTGTATGTGTGTGTGTGTGTGTAATCCAGCAGCGTGCTTACAACAACAACAACAACAACAACAAACACAAAAAACACCCAATAAAAAATGTTTAAAAAAAACACACAATAAATACCGGTTAAGCGATATGAAACAAATCAGTCAATCTGTCGCTCGAAACAAAAATATCAACACTAAAAACCAGCCATATATGACAAAATGTGAGTAGTGTTGACAGCATCGCTGATCACCTACCTTAATTCTGTTTTCACATATTAATGTTTAAAACAAACATAAACTTTGAAAATAATTCTCTGAGAATGTTAGGACAGTTCCACTCATCTTGAACTCAGGTCAAAAGGAGTTCAGGTCATTCTCTCCCTGACAGGATGCCTTGAGATTCCTTGTCTGGCAAGGAAACCGATTTGTGTGTGTGTGTGTGTGTGCATATTTAGAGCTTTTTGTAATGTATTATTGATATAAGCAGATTCGCGATCGCCGATAATGATTTTTCATGGTGTTTTGTCATTTTAAAATTACGAAGGAATTGAAATGTAAGACAGTTTCAAGCGAGCTATTTTTCGCGGCTGTATTTACTGTGCAAACAATTCTAAATATGACAAAAGTGTCACGTGATAATCAACCGTTTGGTTTCGGCGCTCACTGGAGCAGACGATTTTTTCTGTAACCAGTTGACAGAGATGAAACCATATATTACGGTCTCCTTCCGGCAGCAGTCCCAAAATTTCGACTTGTTTTGACCTTATAACGATGTCTTTATCATAACTGTGAAGAACAGAACGGAGATCACTGTCGAAGTCGGCCAATCTGCAATCATTTTCGTCTCGCGAACACTGATCGCAAATTTAGATCACACTCGCGAAAAACATATGGGAGATAACTCTGTATTCTTTTTTTTTATATAGATTCGCGTAGGACTGTAGCGTCCGGTCAGAGAGACAACTGGCAATAGCCGTGGAGCGATGCTTATCAGAATGAGTTCCACTGAGTCCACCATAATCAAATATAGTGCCGAAAAATTAAAGCTTCTTTTTTAATACAATAACAGGATAGATTGTTCCAAAAAAAAACTACAGAAAATTGGCCATTTTGACCTCCATAATGTAACATCTTAAAAGTAAGTGTAGTTGGACCTGTCTTTAAGAACAGTTTGAAACTGTCTACCCGAGTTGTTATCGCAATTAAAGAAAGCCGCCGTTGGCTACTCGGATGGTGTCTTATCGCTTTCAAGAGTATGTCAAGAGGTGTGTATGGGGTGCACTCAAGCGCAGAAGACAACGTGATTGCATTCGGCTAACTGAGAGCCGTCCCGTCCGTCTGATACGTTTAGCAGTCGGTATAGCGAGATGGTAGTGTATGAATTTTATGTATTGGTGATGTAGAGATAGTACAATGTAATTAAAAAAATAAATTTAAAACAAACATGATTTTAAAGGTTGTGAAAGACAGGTTGTGAACGTTAGTTTGGGCCGAAACTGGCAGCCGCAGTCCGTTTAGACATGTGATCGCAGTTGACAAGTAAGCAATATCTTAAAACATGTCGCGTAGACGAAATTAATACATTCAGTCAACCCTTCGAACTCACATTATGAAAGACAATACGAAGACAAAACTCAATACCTGTGTCGATTTCATACCTGACGGCGACCGCTGTCGCGTTCACGCCACAGAAAGCCAGTATAGCGCAGTAGTGTAAAGCGCTTCTTATGAAATTGTGCTTTTTCTATTGTATATTTTTTTCGAGCTTGTTTTAATCCAAACAGGACATTAAACGTTGTATGTATTTTTGACCAAAATAGGACATTTTACACAGATCGAAACAGTCAGTGTTCCTCCGAGACCGCGCTAGCGGTCGAGGTGAACGACTGTCGAGATATGTGTAAATTGTCATATTTTGGTAAAAAAATACAAATAAAATTTATGTATCTGGGTAGAATTTCTTGTAGTTTTTATGATTGAACGCACACAAACATGCACTATTTTGTAGTCTCGGCTGGCCGCCTAAACAGACGTTTTGTCGGCCTCTGACGTCACATAGCTCAAAGAAGGGAAATCCAGTGTTCAATCGATACACATAGATTTGTTTATGGAATCAGAAAATGATCAAGAATAAGATTACATCTTTTTGGATCGATTCGTCACATTTTATTTTTAAATACAATTTTCTGACTTTTAATGGCCAAACTCAAAAAATAATGTGCAAGCTTTAATCCTGAAATGCAATCCTGTTGTCCGGATTTTGTCGAAAGTTACTTTTACAGAATTTTAATCAAATGAATCCAAAAATGAGGGTGTGACAGTGCCACCAAAACTTGTACAAAATGCCAGATATTACGTCATCAAAGAAACGTATCCTCCAGTAGTCCAGTAGTTTTCTCTGAATGGCTCTACACATACATACACACAGACCCACAGACCCACAGACACGTACTACGTAGGCCCTACACCACAACCCTAGTCACGATTCCCCATCTAAGTTAAAACATTTAGTCAAAACTTTACAATATGTTAAAAAATATATATACATATATTTCGTGTGGTCGTTATAGACAAAGTGGTGGACAAGCTTTCATTGGACAGGTTTGATTGCACGATCGGACTAAAGATTCAAACACACCGATTGGCTTCAAGGGAGCCCGGGTAGCTCAGGTTGTGGACTTGTGATCCTAGGGTCGCGGGTTCGAATCTCGGCCGGGGCCCAGATATGTCATAATGATATACTAGTACTACAACAACAAAAGTTCATGGAAAGATAGAAACGCTTACTTGCGTTGCAACTTTCAAAACATTTAAGAGTAATTCGCAGTCGGCTGCAGGTCGAACATCATGGAAAATTACATATGAAAATCCGGACGAGGAAGTAAACTTTACCAAAACATTATTGCGAGAAATGTCGCGACAAAACTGCCGGTTGTTGTTATTTTTCTACCTCAAATGCACTCGACATCTGCATGAGTAGGAATAGCATAGAACACAAAATACGCATGCTAACTTAACAAGACAACATGTTCTAGGTAGATAATGTTTGACTTTCTTCTCTCATGTAAAAGTTGTATATCATCTATATTGTTGTATCATAACAGAATTCAGACGTTGAAACGATTTCTGAAACAGACGTGTGCTGCCTGCTACATATATCATTAAACAAATCAAGCCAGTGATGTTGAGAAGAAAAAATATCGACAACCAACTATACCACAACGACAACAATCGATAATTTTGCGCACAAAACAAAAAAAACTTTCGGGAAATAGAAGTCAAGTAAGCTGATCAACTGAAAGAAGAATGAATCTGAATACACATATTTTTTCTTCTTTACCCCTGTCTCCACCCCCTGACCTTGGTTCGGCGCGTCGTTAACAGATACTATGATTTGACACGATCGTTACCTCACAGACGACACGACTCGCCGCGTCTACCTCTCCCTGTGTGCTTCTGTAGCGGCATGTATAGGATGAAAAATATTAATTAATTTATTTTTGTTGTTGAGCAACGGTTTTTTCGAACACATAGTGTTAAATAAAACCTTGAAAGAAAAATGATTGTTGTGTATGCATAAACCGCGCACAAGTTCTATCACGCCTCTTCTGAGCGGCTCCCGTTCCACCAAGGGCAACATTTTTTTCTGCCAACGATTTATTGCATGAAGAAATCAAGTTGACACCTTCTTCGAGCTTCGTGGTCCGCCAGTAAAGTAGCGCACATACTAAATACATTCATCCATTGGCCCAAATGGTCATGTGATAAACCCAACGCTCCGCCCACTCCACTCAAAACACTTGACCGCCGCGTCAATGAAATCTTCGCTGGTGTTTATTGGATGGTCTGTTTTGTTACAGGCCGAACGCTGCTCGTCTTACAGAAGGCTCATAAGACCGCGTAAAAGCCATACCACGTTGAAATCAGCGGTTCTCTTCTAAAAGCGTGATTGACATTGTGCACGCGTTCACGCATGCACACACATTAATATATACGTTTGTTCTGCGAATTGTTTGCTTGTTTCTCTATGATTTGTTAATGCGTGCGCGTGTTTGTATGTGTGTTTATCACCAGTCGACATAATTACTGAAATACTCAATTCTTTGGACGCAACAGCACTCTGCACTTTCAAGCATGTACTACATGTACTGTTTTTGTACATGGGGTTAACACACGTTGTTTTGCATAGAAATCTTAATTCGTTAAGCGGGGAATACTTTAAAAAACAAAACCCACATGTTTTAACGATTCACGTAATGTTGCTTAGCTAACACAACCATTCGCCAAGAAAAATGTACTTAGCATACCCATTCCTAAAACGAGTATAAAGGATCTTAGTTGGAAAAAAAAGGGAAGTTTTGTTTTTGTTTTTTAAGTAAGTCGCCCAAGCGCTCTATCAACTTGGCTAAAAACAAATCTTTGAAAAAAACACAACTAACTACACACACACACACACACACACACACACACACGAAAAAATAAAAGAAAAGAGAAACACACACTAATGTGACATGATATAACTGAGTTTGCTGAAAACTGACGAAAAAGTACAAGACCGGAAAATCGCAAATGCTTACGCATAAACTTTTACAATTTCTTAGAAGCGCTCCGAACAGACACAATCACACACTCACATGCAACTTGGAAAAGCACTTCACTGGACAGTTCGGGTTGCAATTTTGGTTATTGTAATTATGTAACCACACACGTACCATCTGAACATCAGTGTCTAAGTGTTCAGTTATTCACACGGGTTTCATCTGCTTGGGTAATGGATTACAACTAAATAGCACTGAAAAAATTAATTTAAAGAATCAAGAATCAAACGCAAAAGAGATTATCGCCAGAAGGTGAAATCCTGTTTGTATGAAAAGAAATAATCGGCAACGGTAACGGAGCATTTTACAGTTAGTTATTTCAGATGTTTCCAAATTACATCACTGCGAATGTCTCTTGGGCTTCGAAAGGTGGATGTCGCCGGGGAAAAATCACTAAAACGGCTTATTTATTTCTTTATTTGTAAATGAAGTCCTTCCAATACGTATCAATGATTCGGATCACCACCTCAAGTTTGCCTAGGAAGGCGTAATCAATATTTTCAATTTTACGCCGGCAATAAATGTTTACTTTGCGCGTAAAACATATATTAAGAGCGTACAATTCATCAACAGTAATTAAAACAAACAGAAAATCAACAAACTAACTTACAAACAAGCAAAGGGACACGAGAAGAAAAACAAGTCGCGTAAGGCGAAAATACAATATTTAGTCAAGTAGCTGTCGAACTCACAGAATGAAACTGAACGCAATGCAACGCAGCAAGACCGTATACTCGTAGCATCGTCAGTCCACCGCTCACGGCAAAGGCAGTGAAATTGACAAGAAGAGCGGGGTAGTAGTTGCGCTGAGAAGGATAGCACGCTTTTCTGTACCTCTCTTCGTTTTAACTTTGTGAGCGTGTTTTTAATCCAAACATATCATATCTATATGTTTTTGGAATCAGGAACCGACAAGGAATGAGATGAAAGTGTTTTTAAATTGATTTCGAAAATTTAATTTTGATCATAATTTTTGTAATTTTAATTTTCAGAGCTTGTTTTTAATCCAAATATAACATATTTATATGTTTTTTGAATCAGAAAATAATGAAGAATCAGATGAACGTAAATTTGAATCGTTTTATAAAAAAATAGGCCTATTTTTTTTACAATTTTCAGATTTTTAATGAACAAAGTCATTAATTAATTTTTAAGCCACCAAGCTGAAATGCAATACCGAAGTCCGGGCTGTAAAAGTTGTTTCAATTTGTTTCCATTTAAAACGTCCGCTACTGGCACCTCAGTCGGACCATACATAACACTCTGAGAAGTAACCAAAGTGTTTTCTTTTGAAGTAATTTGTAACTCTCCGCTCCGCACGCCAACCAAAACAATTCCTAGGAGACGCCTACATCGTTCGGCAAAAAAACCCACAAAAAAACTGTCCCGAGCCAGGACTGAACTAGAAAGGGTTTCCATGACCACGGACGTAGCTTTGCCGAGGCTGATCACGTGGTCAGGTTGACCAATGGCAACGCGACCCTTTTACGGCCTCTCTATTGTCCAATGTGTGTACTCTATGACCCCTTGAAAACTTCAGCGATTGGTGTGAAGTGTACTCTTTAGAGAGGATGAGTTCAACGGTTAATTGCTTTTAACATACTTACCTGAACAGGTTATAGGCCATTATCTCGAGATGCCTTGCTTTCGGCAACAGTTCTTTGAATCCCTCCCCCCCCCCCCCTCTCTCCATCTTCTCTCTACCAGTCTGTTTCTCTCTTTGTTTCTCTCTTTTTTTCACACTTTTCAACCATTAACTATTCATATTCATTTGCATAATGTAGAGCAGTCCCTAATTGGGCGACAGTTGGCTGTTAAAAGGAAAACACATAAAACAAACCAAAAAAAACACTTTTGTAAGCTTACTACATTACTTTTGAAAAAAACCATCATTGGGTTCATTTCGCGTCATTTTGCTTTCGTCACTCGCAGAGGCACGACGTAGAGAGAGCGTCAGATAACCGCGACGTAGGTTTGGGGAGTCGGGTCGGGCACTAAGAGTACAGTTTATTTTTACAGAACTGTACATTAATTATCGCAACAGATTTAAACAGTTCGCTTTACATTTGATTCTGTCTCTCTCTGTCTGTGTCTGTCTGTGTCTGTCTGTCTGTCTGTCTGTCTGTCTGTCTATCTGTCTGTCTGTCTGTCTCTCTGTCTGTATCTCTGTCTGTCTGTGTCTGTGTCTGTCTCTCTCTCTCTCTCTCTATCTCTCTTTTTTTTGTCGTTGGAATTTGAATTTAAACATATCTTTGAACATAAAACATAATTGTCAGAACGATTTCGAGTGAACAGACTTCGGTGTGTACGAACACAGATAACCCTGTGGGCTGCTGTCACATCAGGTTTCTATACAATGAGAAAATAACAAAGTGTTGTTGACTTTTCATGCAAGGAGGTCGATCCTTGCTATTTTGCATATTATGTTTGTTCTCGTATGTTAGCTTAAGACGGGAAAGTCAGACGCAAGCGAAGGGAAATTACCAGATCACGCTCACAAGTGTGTACTAAAAGTCACATCAAATTCAATCTTCGGCCACTGTGAGGCCACTAAATGAGAAACAGATGACAGGCACTCCGCCACTTCTGCTGAAGGACATAGCAGGTACTTGGCTACACTTCACTGCGCCACATGAGTGATTCCATTTTCCGTTCGGCAATCAGTCTGTCTCACGCACAAATTGTCAAGGGTAATTTTAAACTGAGTCTAATTTTGTCAGACACTGGGCAAGTTTTAATACCGGACCTTCAACATTGACGATTGGGGTCTAAAAAACACATTCCTTCCTTATAAACGATTCAGAGAAAATACCCCCCCCCCCCCCCACTCTATACCCCCACCCCCTTGCATTTTGAAATCTCCTAACATTATCTGAAATTGAAGCTGGCGTTAGAAAGCATGACTGAAACCCCACCGCTGTTAATCTCCTTCTCGATAAAAGAAGATATACACGTATTGTACGGCCGTTTTCTCAAGGCTGTCCAAATGAAGTGCTATCTGAATTTAACTCTTAAAAAAAAAAAAGACTAATACGGGGTTGTTTATTTTTTATTTTTAATAAGCCACGCCCCGGACTGCGCGCGCAACACATGCAGACGACGCATATATGTGTAGTAAGTTTGTCGGAACTTTGGCGGAGTAATTTGATAGAGTTTTTAGATTGTGTCAACGACTGTAGACGTGATGTAACTTACAGATAAATTATATCTGAGCTTAAAAAAGTGTTTATTTTCAATAAAAATCGGTTCGGGTAGCGATGTGATGTTAATCTAGCAAATCAACAGGGCTACTTCCTAATGGACCGAAGTTCTGTGGGACTGAAGAATCATCAACCGATGTGAACTGCTATTTGTTTAGGTGGTTCAGTCTTTCCCCATCGGCAGCCCTGTAAGCTTACATTTACTGAAAAAATCCTGTTTCATTTTTCTCTTTGAGTAAGAATATTTGTCCGCAGCTTACGGACTAACCCGTTCGATAGTATTACCTTGGTATAAACTTCCTTCCCAGATTGTCTCTGTCTCATCGCAAAATTACACAAACATTTTTCAATTTACAATATTTTACTTTGTCATTTTTTTCCCTGTTCGACGACTCTTCCGACTATGTGAGTGTGTATGCGTATGTTGAATCCGATTACGCTTGTCCGCTAAACTGAAACGTTATCGAAATGACATTCGATCGATATTGACACTAACTAGTTTAAAAAAAAAATGTATTCACACGCATACGCACACGTGCACTTTTGCAGTCCCATGCACTGACCGCTGGTTCTACCTTGTGCGCTTGTCCGGAGTTTTTCTTTGTTTCTTTTTTAATTTGAGGTAATCGATAATAGCGTGGCATGAAATACAATTTTGCGAAAACCCGGTGAAAACATATCGCTCCAATGAATGCTGTCCATCATGTGCGAGGTCGGGAAAAGTGTTACACGTATCGCATGAAAACAAAGAGTGTACAGATAAAACTGAAAAGGAATTAAAGCGGAGAAGTCGGCAACTCAGTCAAACCACCTCTAATAAAGTGACAAATAGTACTAAACTATCGACTACTAAGATTCATTTGATTTTGTAACCAAGAATTTAGTTTTTGTTTTTGACGGCGCCATCAATTTAAAAGAAATGCATCTTTTCTGGTTCACATTTAAATTAAAAAAAAAATTAAAAAACCTACCTTTCTTGTTTTTTGATTCACATTTAGATAGTCAGCATTATATCATTTACATTTAACGTATACTGCATCCCGGTATCAGCATGCTTATTATACAATAAAATAAAAACAGCGCTAGCATACCATGAACATAATTAATTTCCTTGTAAATCTGTTTTGCTTCTTTCTTTCTTTATTTATTTGTGTGGGGTGTTTTTTTGCGTCTTTATTTTGGGGAGAGTGTTTTATTGTTCCTCAAAAGCACTTTGGTCAATATCCCTTTAACTTTGAACTACCGTTCAGTTTGAGGACAGAATGCAATTCTTTTATTTTTGGACAACAACACTGTTGGGGTTTATGTACAAAATTGATGGTTGACTGATCAAAAGATCAAAATATTGTGTGCGATATCTGTTCCTTTAAACCTTTCGTTTAACCAGCAGGTGACATATGGCATGGCACGGCCCCCGTTTGACCACCCAGGCTCTCTCTCGCCCACTTTGTCCCCGCAAGTTTTTTTGCTACCTTTTCTATATGCACTGTCAATAACATTTTTTGAGGCGAATTTGTCGTTTGCTTGCAAAAAAAAAAGATAGTTAATTATCAGATCAGCTTTGTAAAGGAGATACTAAAAACCGCACATAATTATTCAAAAAAAAGTCTGATGCGTGGCGACAACTGCCGCTCCGACTGAAGGGCTATTTACTGAAAAGGAAGGTGGGGGGGGGGGGGGGTCCTGGGGAGAGGTGGAGGGGTGGTGGGCAAAATGAGACAGAGCCGATACGATTACGATGTGGAGGGGGGGGGGGGGGGGCGGGCAGCAAATGTTCGCATGCACATGGTGGTCAGTAACTTTAGTAACACAAATCGACGTTTGATTTTAATCCCACACAGATGTGTTAATTTTTCTTTTGTTATTTTCTTTTTTCTGTCAAAATGTATAAATGAAAAACGTGACAGGCTGGATAAAATTTATCTGAGTGAAACGTTATTTCTTTCAGGGTCCGCATTGGTTTCTAAAAAAACAATAGTGTTTAGAATTCAAATCAGAAACGAAGAAAATATCATAACCCCGCAATATAACAGTGTCACAGAATCGTGAAACAATTCCGTGAAAACATTCTCTCAATGCTGACAATGTCTTGGTGCGTGGTTCTCACATGTGGTGTCCAGTTGTCCATCTTAGCTAATTTAAATTCCGCGTGTGATGTTTTAAGTGGGCCTATTGGGACGAAGCTGAGTAGATTCGGGATGCGAAAATCAGCAGATTATACGATTTTATGATCCGCGGCAGAGACTATCAAGTGCTCTTGCGTATACAAGAACCAGTCGGTCGGATCGAGTCCAGGTGTGATTTTCGCGTTCTACTTACAGTCGTTTTATCTCAGCTGATAACTCCTTGCCAAATGGTGGCAAAAACGCTCAATGGAAAGTGACATCGCATGCGTTGGGAAGACCGTGGGAAAATATTGAGACCTCAGAATAGGGTCCTACGATTGACCAAAGCAAAAATAATACGACAACACATCATAGTGTGTGTGTGTTTCTGCACGCGGTCTGTTTCTCATAAGACACGCAATAAGCACACCCTGGTCGTAAGGGAAAATAGCCTAACATGGACAACTGCCTGATATGGACCACCTACTGTTCTGACAAACTAACGGTGCTATAGGTCTCAAAACAATTTCATTCTTTGGATAACTTGCATATATATGCGATATAAACATTTGTAACCACACAATAAGCTAAGCTTATATTAAATGTGGTTATAAATATGTACATCTAGATAGGAATTATTATTTCACGTTATGTCAAGGTCAGAGAATCGCTTATCCCCTTGTTATAAATGTAAGACAGACAAGATACAATTTTTACAAAAAAAAGAGGAAAAGATACAGCAAAAGAATCAGAGGATGTGACAGAGGACGGGAAGAGAGTTAATTTTATTTTTCAGCAAGCAAGGGGGGGGGGGGGTCAGAGAGACGATTACTGTTACAGACTTGCCAATTCAATGTTCCTGCAGCAGCAATAATTTCATCCAAAATGTTGTCCAAACTAATTAAGCTTAGATTACTCATAATTTATGAATACAAAGAAAAACCTTCAAGAAAGATTCACTCAAACTTGATTAAATCCCCAGATGAAGCATCCGTCGCGTCGCACATATGGAAACATGCGTTCTTTGATATTACTGTTGCGATCGGTTTTGACGCTGCCGCCACCTCGCCGCAACTATCGTGCTGCCATCGCGTCGCGATATGGAAACACAGCTTAAGACTATGCATATAATACTGCTGGTTTTCTCTTCATTCTTCTCAAAATGTCGGTCTCTGTCTGTCTGTCCCTGTTTGTGTGTCTCTCTATCTCTATCTCGCACTAATTCTGTCGGTCGGTCCGTCTCTCTGTCTGTCTCTCTGTATTTCTAGCTCTGTCTCTCTTTTTGTCTTTTTCTTACTCTCTCAGTTTATTAAAACAAAACAAAAACAAGTCGCGTAAGGCGAAAATACAACATTTAGTCAAGTAGCTGTCGAACTCACAGAATGAAACTGAACGCAATGCAACGCAGCAAGACCGTATACTCGTAGCATCGCCAGCCACCGTTCACGGCAAAGGCAGTGAAATTGACAAGAAGAGCGGGGTAGTAGTTGCGCTGAGAAGGATAGCACGCTTTTCTGTACCTCTCTTCGTTTTAACTTTGTGAGCGTGTTTTTAATCCAAACATATCATATCATATCTATACGTTTTTGGAATCAAGAACCGATAAGGAATAAGATGAAAGTGTTTTTAAATTGATTTGGAAAATTTAATTTTGATACTAATTTTTATATTTTTAATTTTCAGAGCTTGTTTTTAATCCAAATATAACATATTGATATGTTTTTGGAATCAGCAAATAATGGAGAATAAGATGAACGTAAATGTGGATCGTTTTATAATTTTATTTTTTTTACATTTTTCTGATTTTTAATGACCAAAGTCATTAATTAATTTCTAATTTAATTAAGCCACCGAGCTGAAATGTAATACCGAAGTCCGGGCTTTGTCGAACATTACTTGACCAAAATTTCAACCAATTTGGTTGAAAAATGAGGGCGTGACAGTGCCGCCTCAACTTTCACGAAAAAAACGGATATGACGTCATCAAAGACATTTATAACAAAAAAAATGAAAAAAAAACGTTCGGGGATATCATACCCAGGAACTCTCCTGTCAAATTTCACAAAGATCGGTACAGTAGTTTAGTCTGAAT
>NC_090255.1:2439864-2524864 GCF_037325665.1 Littorina saxatilis
TTTACACTTGGTGACTTAGAGCCTCCAATTTTGCAGAACCTGCCCAATGTGAGCTTAACAAATCATTTTCGAAATCTTTGAAGTTACGGAATGAACAGAATGAACTGTAAATATACTTTAAAAAAAAAAACTATCAACTATCAAGCATGGTTTTCGCATCAACAAACAAAAAGCGGCGGCCATCTTTGATGCACATTTTCAAGGACGACGAGTCTTTTTCCTCGATTACTAATGACCAAATTATTTATGTATGCTTAATCACGAAGCACAATTAGTCAATCATTCCACGAAAAATAGAATAATCTAAACTCTAAATGATCGAATGACATTTCTTACCATTCTGATTCGATTCTTTCCAGCGGCACATGGAACAGAGATCTGTAGCAACCACACAGACCGGAAGCTGCTGAAAGGGACTACATGATTGGCTCAAATTCAGTGCCCTGTCTCCACTTCCTTCCTATTTTGTAAAGTACCTTTTGATTGAGACTAAGTTTCATCCAACTTTACATGCTGTCAGCAGAATTCACATCCGGTGATGGAAAAACAAACGCTTTCTGTCGCACTGGATCAAGAGAGGGCACCCCACCGAGTGACCTTTTCTTGATCCCTGTCACCTAATCGTGACATTCATAGTTGTTCGTTCACTTTCGTCAAAAAGTAGATCTCTCCACAATGGCTGCTCCTGTGTTTAGGTTTATCAAGCGTGAGTACGCAAAACGTGTTTGTTCTCTCCTCTGTTGAAGCTGTGAGACATAATCGCCATTACGAGCTAGTCGTGTAACAGAGAGTGTTCTTGCACACTCGACTGCTGCTGTTTCACTCCGGCTAAAGCCGTCGTGGAACATCTACACTCTCGTGTGCAAGAAAACTCTCTGTCACACGACCAGCTCGTAATAGCGGGTAATATCTATATCTATAAATATATATAGAGATAGGTGACAGTGTATTTTTCGCGTGGCTATAAATTGATTCGACCTTTTCACTTTGACAGTAAGAACAACGTACGGGTGCAAGGGAAGCGTTCTGGACAGTAACTTAGAAACGGGAATATGGATTGAAGCCACACGAAGGAAGGGAGATAAACGCAAAACACTGGAGAAGATAAGGAAGAGTTACTGGGAATGGTGAAATGAACAGAAAAACCAAATTCGGTTCAGCGCTGCGCGCTGAGAGCACGTGTTGAAATATCTCATCGATGATATTGTGTCCGGGGTGTAGCTGAATACGGTGTCCAAATTTGAAAAAGATCCACCGAGAACTTTGGCGTTGTGATGTGGTCTAGCGGCTTTGGTGTGTCGGTATGGGGGCCCGGGTAGCTGAGGTGGAACCAAAATCGGTTCAGCGCTGCGCGCTGAGAGCACGTGTTGAAATATCTCATCGATGAGGTTGTGTCCGGGGTCTCTCTGAATAAGCCCACCAAATTTGAAGCAGATCCATCGAGAACTTTGGCCGTGCATGGCGAAGACACACACACACACACACACACAGACAGACAGACACAAGTCGTATATATATATATATATGTATAGGTTACAACACGAGTGGTTTTTAATATGGCTTGTATTTCAGTCAAGACCCAGCGGATGAATATCAAGGGACTCACGAGCCTCTGGCGAGTATATATACGACGTAAGTGCTATTAATTTTTTACAAGGTATCTGTTTATCTTTGAGACAACAACAACAACATCAACAACAACAACAACAACAACAACAAACAGCCAGAGCACACAAGTGTTTTTCAGTCTTGAGAGAGCACGGCTACGGTAAGCACAACCAGAGCTAGTGACTCATAAGACAGCGAAAGCTTTGACCCAGTTTGAACACTGGCTGAGATTAAACAAGTCGCGTAAGGCGAAATTACTACATTTAGTCAAGCTGTGGAACCCACAGAATGAAACTAAACGCACTGCATTTTTTCACAATGACCGTAGTCCGCCGCTTGTGCAAAACGGAGTGAAACTGACGAGCCTGTTCAGCGCGGTAGTGGTTTCGCTGTTCTGCATAGCACGCTTTTCTGTGCCTCTGAGCGTGTTTTTAATCCAAATATATCATATCTATATGTTTTTTGGAATCAGGAACCGACAAGGAATAAGATGTATTTGTTTTTATGTCGATTTCGGAAATTTAATTTTGATCATAATTTTTATATTTTTAATTTTCAGAGCTTGTTTTTAATCCAAATATAACATATCTATATGTTTTTGGAATCAAGAAATGATGTAAAATAAGATGTACGTAAATTTGGATCGTTTTATATATATAGACAATTTTTTTTTACAATTTTCAGATTTTGTTTGTTTGTTTGTTTGCTTAACGCCCAGCCGACCACGAAGGGCCATATCAGGGCGGTGCTGCTTTGACATAACGTGCGCCACACACAAGACAGAAGTCGCAGCACAGGCTTCATGTCTCACCCAGTCACATTATTCTGACACCAGACCAACCAGTCCTAGCACTAACCCCATCATGCCAGACGCCAGGCGGAGCAGCCACTAGATTGCCAATTTTAAAGTCTTAGGTATGACCCGGCCGGGGTTCGAACCCACGACCTCCCGATCACGGGGCGGACGCCTTACCACTAGGCCAACCGTGCCGGTAATTTTCAGATTTTTAATGACCAAAGTCATTAATTAATGTTTAAGCCACGAAACTGAAATGCAATACCGAAGTCCGGCCTTTGTCGAAGATTGCTTTACAAAAATGTCAATCAATTTGTATGAAAAATGAGGGTGTGACAGTGCCGACTCAACTTTTACAAAAAGCCGGATATGACGTCATCAAAGGTATTCATCGAACAAAATGAAAACACACATCCGGGAATATCATTCCCAGGAAATCTCATGTCAAATTTCATAAAGATCGGTCCAGTAGTTTGGGCTGAATCGCTCTACACACACACACGCACAGACAGACAGACAGACACACACACATACACCACGACCCTCGTCTCGATTCCCCCCTCTATGTTACAACATTTAGTCAAAACTTGACTAAATGTAAAAAAGAAAGAACAAGAAATTCCTCCGATAGGAAAAACACCCCCGTCAAAGGGAAATAACCAATAACTCCCTAACCGTGTGTTTGACTGGTCCCAATTTGTGTAAGGACCGTCTCAGGAATGTATAGAACCTGTTCACCAAGTTTGGTGACGATCGGTCCGTTCATTCTTGAGATCTACTTGCGAACACAAACACACAAACACACAAACAAACAAACACATCGAGTGAAACCTATACACACCCCTCTGAATACCGGGGGTGTAATAATCTGTACACTACACCGGCTGACACGTGGGGGGCGATCGAGGTCACTGGGCCCTGTAATGTTATGTCGATATTCGGCGTTTTGCACGAGAAACAAAATGGCTTTTAACGCTCGTTATCATATGTGATGGTTGGGATGAACAGTGGCCCCTGTTTGACTGGTTATTGTCCCATATAAATCACAGTCCCTGCCGGTATTGATCAAATAGTTAATCCCATGAAACGGAGGACCAAAGGCACAAGAAAAAACCCACCAATTAGACTTATAATTGATCTGCTTGTCTTGTCACGTCACACGTTCTCATTCATTAATAGTGGAGGAGAAAAAAAGGCTTAACAAACTTGCTGTAATTTGGATATTTAGGTATATGATTGAGATTTCCTTCTTCTTTTGTTCAGAGTAAAAACAAGTCGCGTAAGGCGAAATTACTACATTTAGTCAAGCTGTGGAACTCACAGAATGAAACTGAACGCACAGCATTTTTTCACAATGACCGTAGTCCGCCGCTCGTGCAAAACGCAGTGAAACCGACGAGACTGTTTAGCGCGAAAGTGGTTTCGCTGTGCTGCATAGCACGCTTTTCTGTACCTCTCTTCGTTTTAACTTTCTGAGCGTCTTTTTAATCCAAACATATCATATCAATATGTTTTTGGAATCAGGAACCGACAAGGAAAAAGATAAAATTGTTTTTAAATCGATTTCGGAAATTTGATTTTGATCATAAATTTTATATTTTTAATTTTCAGAGCTTGTTTTTAATCTGAATATAACATATTTATATGTTTTTGGAATCAGAAAATAATGAAAAATAAGATGAACGTAAATTTGGATCGTTTTATAAAAAAAAAATGTAATTACAATTTTCAGATTTTTAATGACCAAAGTCATTAATTAATTTTTAAGCCACCAAGCTGAAATGCAATACCGAAGTCCGGCCTTTGTCGAAGATTGCTTGGCCAAAATGTCAATCAATTTGATTGAAAAATGAGGGTGTGACAGTGCCGCCTCAACTTTTACAAAAAGCCGGATATGACGTCATCAAAGACATTTATCGAAAAAATGAAAAAAAGGCCGGGGATATTATACCCAGGAACTCTCATGTCAAATTTCATAAAGATCGGTCCAGTAGTTTACTCTGAATCGCTCTACACACACACACGCACACACACACACAGAGACACACACACCACGACCCTCGTCTCGATTCCCCCTCTATGTTAAAACATTTAGTCAAAACTTGACTAAATGTAAAAAGTAAGGAATCAAAACTACTCGTGTCGTCAGTTGTTCGGGGGCGTTGTGAAAAAACAACAACCGGAAAAAAAGTGTTTGTTGTTGCAAGGTTGTATTGTCGTAACCATAGGTTTACTCACATTCAAATTTCCAGTAAAAGATCATGGCTCCCCCCCCCCCCCCCTCCCCAGCTGCAAATCCGTTCGAGCTTTCACGCGGGATGGGGAGAGGTCAACCCTTTATTTGGACATATATGCTTCTTGGGAAAAATGTGATTTGTTTTTGCAGAATCAATTTTGCAGATTCTCATTGATGTCAAATTATATGTTAATTAAACACACACACACACACACACACACACACACACACACACACACACGCACACACACACACAGACAGACAGACAGACACACACACACACACACGCACGCACGCACACACACACACCCATACACACACACACACACACACACACACACACACACACACACACACACACCGCACACATACACACAAATTCTACAATGATGAAAAGCAGATGGTTGGTTAGTGTTCAAGGTTTATCTCACGATTCTTTGGACTCATATACAGTCTGGACGAATTTGTGGCAGCGAACAAGATTTAAGACTATAATGTTTTGTTACGCCACTGAATAAGTTTCCATTCTTTTTTTTAAAGTGAAATGAGGGACGTTAGCAGTCTAGATGTTTGGATATGAAATAGCTGTAAAGCCAAGTCACTTAGAACTGAGGTGAAGTGACCTGACCACTCAGACCTCATCATGACACGATTTCAGATACTTTAGTGATTGTCCAAGTAAACTATATGTGTGTACAGTAGGTGTCTCTCTGGGTCCCCTTCTGTTTGTCTGGCTGTCTGGCTGGCTGTCTGGCTGGCTGTCTGTCTGTCTGACTGGCTGGCTGTCTGGCTGTCTGGCTGGCTGGCTGGCTGGCTATCTGTCGGTCTGTCTGGCTGGCTGTCTGGCTGTCTGGTTGGCTGTCTGTATGGCTGTATGTCTGTCTGTCGGTCTGGCTGTCTGTCTGGCTGGCTGTCTGGCTGGCTGTCTGGCTGTCTGGCTGGCTGTTTGGCTGTCTGCCTGTCTGGCTGGCTGGCTGTCTGTCTGGCTGGCTGTCTGGCTGGCTGTCTGTATGTCTGGCTGGCTGTTTCAGTCTGTCTGTCTGTACATGTCTCTCATTATGTAGATCTCTCTTTGTCTCTGTCCCCAACCCTCCCCTCTCTCCGCCCCCCCCCCCCCTCTATCTCCCTCTCGCTCTCTCCCTCGCTCTTGCTCTCTCTATCTGTATCTCTCTCTTTTTGTGTCTGTCTGTTTGTCTGTCTGTCTGTCTCTCTCTCTGTGTCTCACTCTCTCTCTCTGTCTCTCTCTCCCTCTCGCTCTCTCCCTCGCTCTTTCTCTCTCTCTCTCTCTCTGTGTCTGTCTGTTTGTCTGTCTGTCTGTCTCTCTCTCTCTCTGTCTCACTCTCTCTGTCTCTCTGTCTCTGTCTCTGTCTCTGTCTCTGTCTCTCTCTCTCTCTCTCTCGTTACAATGGTGACAGCGAGCACTGTGTTGTGAGACACGCCTTTCTGTCGATCGTCGGAAACCTTTTCATCCCTTTACCTTTCATCGTTATTCGAGACGGCTGAATTAAAGCATTTTAGCATGTAGATAAGCATCGAGATATGCATTCATATACTGATTGACCGACTGACTGACTGACTGACTGATTGATTGACTGACTGACTGACTGACTGACGTGAAGACTGACAAACATAAGCACTCGATCACTCAGTCACTCACTTGGTCACTCAGTCGTTGACCGACTCGCTCACTCAGTCACTCACTTGGTCACTCAGTCGTTGACCGACTCGCTCACAGTCACTCAGTCACTCACTTGGTCACTCAGTCGTTGACCGACTCGCTCACTCAGTCACTCACTTGGCCACTCAGTCGTTGACCGACTCGCTCACTCAGTCACTCACTTTGTCACTCAGTCGTTGACCGACTCGCTCACTTTGTCACTCAGTCGTTAACCGACTCGCTCACTCAGTCACTCACTTTGTCACTCAGTCGTTAACCGACTCGCTCACTCAGTCACTCACTTTGTCACTCAGTCGTTGACCGACTCGCTCTCTCATTCAAATCCAACCAACCAACAAACAAGCAAACAGGGCGCCTTTTTTAAGACTTCGCCTTACGAGTCTTTGCTTATTTTTTATATTTTTTTGCCAAGCACATCATTGTGGGGCTTTTAATGAATAACATGCATCCGTCCACTCACAATATATTTTCTTTCATCCTTCAACATTTACCACTCAAAAAAGTCTACAGTATTAGGATCCATGAAACAAATGAAAGGCATCTACGGAAGTGAGTCTTTGACTATTGACCCAACAAATCTGGCCCGGTGTGGCAATTGACCCATAGTCTTTTGCTCCTGGGTTGATCCGTGAGCCAATCAGCCAACCGCAAATCTTTCATTTCCACTTTGAAAAGAACTTCTTCTTCTTCATGGTTCATAGGCTGAAACTCCCACGTTCACTCATGTTATTGCATGAGTGGGTTTGTACGTGTATAACCGTTTTTACCCCGCCATTCAGGCAGCATTCGCCGATTTCGGGGGAAGCATGCTGGGTATTTTCGTGTTTCTATACTGTTCAAAAAAAGAAACGCATAGTTGCTACTTGCCAAATTTGTTTTATTTTTCGAAAAAATTAACAGAAAATCCAATATTTAGATTATTTGTTTGAAATTTGGTATGGACACAGTTGAATGCACACACAGTTCATTTGCATCTTCAAATCAATCAGTCAATCAATACGATTGGGTGCCGAGGCTGTCAAGTCAGTAGGGGGTGTGACTGCCTTGAGCAGCAACAACTGCCCGGCACCTTCTGGGCATGGACTGGATCAGATGCCGGATATCTTGCTGTGGGATGGTGTCCCACTCCTCCTGAAGTGCCTGCAATAGATCGCGGTGATTTGCCGGCGCTTCTTCTCGCCTGCGCACACGTCTGTCCAATTCATCCCAGAGGTGTTCTATCGGGTTCATGTCTGGCGACATGGATGGCCAGGGAAGCACCTGGACATGGTGGTCGGTGAGGAACTGGGTGGTGAGTCGTGCTGTGTGCGGGCGAGCGTTGTCCTGCTGGAATATGGCATCCTGGTCAGCCAGAAGAGGAAGGGCGTGTGGGCGCAGAATTTCCTCCACGTATCGCTGGGCAGTTATGCGCCCTTGGACGTGCACCAGGGTGCTCCTTCCAGCGGTATTGATCGCCCCCCACACCATGACGCCTCCACCACCATGAACGGGTGCCTCATCCACACAGTTGGGCGCGTAACGTTCGTTTACTTTCCGGTAGACCCTCCTCCGACCATCATGTCGCTGGAGCAGGAAGTAGGACTCGTCGCTGAACCACACGTGTCTCCAGTGATTCCGGACGGTCCAGCGAAGGTGCTGGTTGCCCCACTGCACTCGGTTCTGGCGATGGCGGCGGGTGAGGACAGCTCCTCTGTGAGGTCTGCGAGCTCTCAAACCAGCTTCATGCAGGCGGTTCCGCACGGTCTGGTCCGATAATCGGTGTGGCCCGGGGAGAGCCTGGACAGAAGATGAGGCCGACAGGAAACGATTCCGGAGGTGGCGGAGCCGTATGAAGCGGTCGTGAGCAGCAGTTGTCGCCCTTGGTCTTCCCGCTCGTGGCAAGTCAGCAACGGAGCCAGTGGCTTGAAACCTGACCCACAGTCTACTGATGGTGCTCTGGGACACGTGGAAGTGCCTGGCGATTGCACTTTGACTTTGGCCTGCTTGTAAACGACCCAATGCAATTTGGCGGTCTTCTCTGCTCAATCGGGCCATCTTTCGTCGCTGAATTGTCGTCTGATTTCTTTGTGGCGAACAATCCGCTTTTATGGGTTTTGGAAGACATGGTGAGAGCTCAATATTCCCCGAGTTTCACGAGATTACACTGAAGCATGACGAGTGGTCATGCCAAATGAGCAATTTTGACATTGTAGCCACTGATAACGCATGCGTCACGTGCAGAGCTCACTTGTGGCAATGGACAAAAGGCCGACGACCAGATAAACATTTTCTGCAGTTTGGTGGATATCCTTGTAGCCATATAACTAAATTAACCAAATATTACAAGCTATGCGTTTCTTTTTTTGAACAGTATATAACCCACCGAACTCTGACATGGATTACATGATCTTTTCCGTGTGCACTTGGTCTTGTGCTTGCGTGTACACACGAAGGGGGATAAGCCACTAGCAGGTCTGCACATAACGTGTATAATGATCCTAAGTCTCTTTGTGCATGATCGGTAATTTTTTTACAATTGGGTAATTTTGAGTGAATCAATAGAAGAAGGATTCGAACTGTTAGTTCCTTCACGGTAAACTATTGTATATAAAACCGGTGATGCGTGTGTGCATGCGTTTCTAAGATAAGCAGAACGAGGGGAAATCCTCTTTATATTATTTGTAAAGTGTTTTTAAGCAGTTGTAGCTTTCAAAACGACAATTCATCGAGGGAAAATTCTCTGAACCTTAACTTAGTGTTTCTTTTGAAGCAGTGGTAGCTTTTAAAACGACTTTTCATCCAGGCAAAAATCCTGTGAACATTAACTTCGTGTGATGTAAAGCAGTGTTAGCTTTCAAAACGACCATTCATTGAAGGAACACTTTTTATTTTATTTTGGAGTGTGTAAGTAAAGTAGCAGCTTCCAAAACGAGAATTCAACAAGAGAAAAAAATCATATTTTTAAGATCAAAAAAGAATTATAAAGCAGTTAAAGGTCTCAGATCTAAATAAACGGACTGTTTTCAATCTGTGACGTGAGAAACGAGCAGTAGAGGGAAGATTTAGTGCGTGATTCATCGAGCAGTAGAGGGAAGATTTAGTGCGTGACTCATCGATCAGTAGAGGGAAGATTGAGTGCGTGTTTCAACGAGCAGTAGAGGGAAGATTTAGTGCGTGTTTCAACGAGCAGTAGAGGGAAGATTTAGTGCGTGTTTCAACGAGCAGTAGAGGGAAGATGTAGTGCGTGTTTCAACGAGCAGTAGAGGGAAGATTTAGTGCGTGTTTCAACGAGCAGTAGAGGGAAGATGTAGTGCGTGTTTCAACGAGCAGTAGAGGGAAGATTTAGTGCGTATTTCATCGACCAGCAGAGGAAAGATTTAATGCGTGTTTCAACGAGCAGTAGAGGGAAGATTTAGTGCGTGTTTCAAGGAGCAGTAGAGGGAAGATTGAGTACGTGTTTCAACGAGCTGTAGAGGGAAGATTTAGTGCGTGTTTCAACGAGCAGTAGAGGGAAGATTTAGTTCGTGTTTCAACGAGCAGTAGAGGGAAGATTGAGTGCGTGTTTCAACGAGCAGTAGAGGGAAGATTTAGTGCGTGTTTCAACGAGCAGTAGAGGGAAGATGTAGTGCGTGTTTTAACGAGCAGTAGAGGGAAGATGTAGTGCGTGTTTCAACGAGCAATAGAGAGAAGATTTAGTGCGTGTTTCAACGAGCAGTAGAGGGAAGATTTAGTGCGTGTTTTATAGAGCAGTAGAGGGAAGATTTAGTTCGTGTTTCAACGAGCAGTAGAGAGAAGATTTAGTGCGTGTTTCAACGAGCAGTCGAGGGAAGATTTAGTGCGTGTTTCAACGAGCAGTAGAGGGAAGATTTAGTGCGTGTTTAGCAGTAGAGGGAAGATTGAGTGCGTGTTTCAACGAGCAGTAGAGGGAAGATTTAGTGCGTGTTTCAACGAGCAGTATAGGGAAGATTTAGTGGGTGTTTCAACGAGCAGTAGAGGGAAGATTTAGTGCGTGATTCATCGAGCAGTATGGAGAAGATTTAGTGCGTGTTTCATCGAGCAGTAAAGGGAAGATTTTGTGCGTGTTTCATCGAGCAGTAGAGGGAAGATTTAGTGCGTGTTTCAACGAGCAGTAGAGGGAAGATTTAGTGCGTGTTTCAACGAGCAGTAGAGGGAAGATTTAGTGCGTGTTTCAACGAGCAGTAGAGGGAAGATTTAGTGCGTGTTTCATCGAGCGTAGAGGTAAGATTTAGTGCGTGTTTCAACGAGCAGTAGAGGGAAGATTTAATGCGTGTTTCAACGAGCAGTAGAGGGAAGATTTAGTGCGTGTTTCAACGAGCAGTAAAGGGAAGATTTAGTGCGTGTTTCATCGAGCGTAGAGGTATTGTACTCACGTGTTGAAGACTCCTGTATTCTCTTCTGTTTTCTGCGTTCATACATTTTTCACAGTGCTCGGTAGCCAAGAAACTTTTTGTTTTGTTTTAAGAATAATGTTAAGCGAGGGAAGATTGAGTGCGTGTTTCAACGAGCAGTAGAGGGAAGATTTAGTGCGTGTTTCAACGAGCAGTCGAGGGAATATTTAGTGCGTGTTTCAACGAGCAGTAGAGAGAAGATTTAGTGCGTGTTTCAACGAGCAGTAGAGGGAAGATTTAGTGCGTGTTTTATAGAGCAGTAGAGGGAAGATTTAGTTCGTGTTTCAACGAGCAGTAGAGAGAAGATTTAGTGCGTGTTTCAACGAGCAGTCAAGGGAAGATTTAGTGCGTGTTTCAACGAGCAGTAGAGGGAAGATTTAGTGCGTGTTTAGCAGTAGAGGGAAGATTGAGTGCGTGTTTCAACGAGCAGTAGAGGGAAGATTTAGTGCGTGTTTCAACGAGCAGTAGAGGGAAGATTTAGTGCGTGTTTCAATGAGCAGTAGAAGTAAGATTTAGTGCGTGATTCATCGAGCAGTAGGGAGAAGATTTAGTACGTGTTTCATCGAGCAGTAAAGGGAAGATTTAGTGCATGTTTCATCGAGCAGTAGAGGGAAGATTTAGTGCGTGTTTCAACGAGCAGTAGAGGGAAGATTTAATGCGTGTTTCAACGAGCAGTAGAGGGAAGATTTAGTGCGTGTTTCAACGAGCAGTCGAGGGAAGATTGAGTGCGTGTTTCAACGAGCAGTAGAGGGAAGATTTAGTGCGTGTTTAGCAGTAGAGGGAAGATTGAGTGCGTGTTTCAACGAGCAGTAGAGGGAAGATTTAGTGCGTGTTTCAACGAGCAGTATAGGGAAGATTTAGTGGGTGTTTCAACGAGCAGTAGAGGGAAGATTTAGTGCGTGATTCATCGAGCAGTATGGAGAAGATTTAGTGCGTGTTTCATCGAGCAGTAAAGGGAAGATTTTGTGCATGTTTCATCGAGCAGTAGAGGGAAGATTTAGTGCGTGTTTCAACGAGCAGTAGAGGGAAGATTTAGTGCGTGTTTCAACGAGCAGTAGAGGGAAGATTTAATGCGTGTTTCAACGAGCAGTAGAGGGAAGATTTAGTGCGTGTTTCATCGAGCGTAGAGGTAAGATTTAGTGCGTGTTTCAACGAGCAGTAGAGGGAAGATTTAATGCGTGTTTCAACGAGCAGTAGAGGGAAGATTTAGTGCGTGTTTCAACGAGCAGTAAAGGGAAGATTTAGTGCGTGTTTCATCGAGCGTAGAGGTATTGTACTCACGTGTTGAAGACTCCTGTATTCTCTTCTGTTTTCTGCGTTCATACATTTTTCACAGTGCTCGGTAGCCAAGAAACTTTTTGTTTTGTTTTAAGAATAATGTTAAGCGAGGGAAGATTGAGTGCGTGTTTCAACGAGCAGTAGAGGGAAGATGTAGTGCGTGTTTCAACGAGCAGTAGAGGGAATATTTAGTGCGTGTTTCAACGAGCAGTAGAGAGAAGATTTAGTGCGTGTTTCAACGAGCAGTAGAGGGAAGATTTAGTGCGTGTTTTATAGAGCAGTAGAGGGAAGATTTAGTTCGTGTTTCAACGAGCAGTAGAGAGAAGATTTAGTGCGTGTTTCAACGAGCAGTCAAGGGAAGATTTAGTGCGTGTTTCAACGAGCAGTAGAGGGAAGATTTAGTGCGTGTTTAGCAGTAGAGGGAAGATTGAGTGCGTGTTTCAACGAGCAGTAGAGGGAAGATTTAGTGCGTGTTTCAACGAGCAGTAGAGGGAAGATTTAGTGCGTGTTTCAATGAGCAGTAGAGGTAAGATTTAGTGCGTGATTCATCGAGCAGTAGGGAGAAGATTTAGTGCGTGTTTCATCGAGCAGTAAAGGGAAGATTTAGTGCATGTTTCATCGAGCAGTAGAGGGAAGATTTAGTGCGTGTTTCAACGAGCAGTAGAGGGAAGATTTAATGCGTGTTTCAACGAGCAGTAGAGGGAAGATTTAGTGCGTGTTTCAACGAGCAGTAGAGGGAAGATTTTGTGCGTGTTTCATCGAGCGTAGAGGTAAGATTTAGTGCGTGTTTCAACGAGCAGTAGAGGGAAGATTTAATGCGTGTTTCAACGAGCAGTAGAGGGAAGATTTAGTGCGTGTTTCAACGAGCAGTAGAGGGAAGATTTAATGCGTGTTTCAACGAGCAGTAGAGGGAAGATTTAGTGCGTGTTTCAACGAGCAGTAAAGGGAAGATTTAGTGCGTGTTTCATCGAGCGTAGAGGTATTGTACTCACGTGTTGAAGACTCCTGTATTCTCCTCTGTTTTCTGCGTTCATACATTTTTCACAGTGCTCGGTAGCAAAGAAACTTTTTGTTTTGTTTTAAGAATAATGTTAAGCGATGACGTGATCTGTTTCTACATATTAGAAGGAAACTGTTGGAAGAAACAGCTATTTAGCCGCGTTTATGATGATGATGATGATGATGATGATGATGATGATGATGATGATGATGATGATGATGATGATGATGACGATGACGATGATGATGATGATGATGATGATGATGATGATGATGTCTAAAGCAATAATAATGATTATCATTATAATTCAGGACGACATATCTGATAATGATAACGAGTAGGCAATGCCTGTGACGATTGTCAAAATTCTAACGACGACAACGACAACATCGACGATGAGAGAAATGACAAAGACAATGTTGACGATGCTGGTGATGTTTTCAAAGTTGGTGATGTTCTCTAACAACGACGACAGTGATGTTGACGATGGGGGAGATGATAATGTGAACATAATTTCTTCCCCAGGTGAAGATAATGCGGGTCAGCCTACGCCAAGTGACGATGGCCATGCTATTCATGTGTGCGGCGGCCACCATCCTCTACATCGAGCACCTCTGGCTCAAGAACAGACGATGTGAGTAGTGGAAATAATGTCCCGTAGTCTTGGCTTTTTTTTCGGAGTGTCACGATTTAGTGACATGGATTGGAAATAAGAACACTCTGTTGAGTGCCTATCTCCAATTGTGATGGAAAGCGCCTGTGCTTGAGTCCGGGTGACGGTATGAAACCGCTGACAAAGCATAGCGAACCACGGGGATTTCGTTTTGCAGGGGTTCCTCGTGGGTGATTTCTGCTGTCAGGGCAAAACTGACGGTGACTGAACTGGATATGTGACACGGTGGTTCACGTGATGTTTTCAAGGTTGTTTGGTGGAGACATGAAACGACACACTTGAAAATCAGCAGCAAGAGAGGAGGGTCGGTGTCTTCTTCCTAAGAGTTTGATGGTTTTCAACACGTTAGATACTTCACTTTATATACTGTTCAAAAAAAGAAACGCATAGTTGCTACTTGCCAAATTTGTTTTATTTTTCGAAAAAATTAACAGAAAATCCAATATTTAGATTATATGTTTGAAATTTGGTATGGACACAGTTGAATGCACACACAGTTCATTTGCATCTTCAAATCAATCAGTCAATCAATACGATTGGGTGCCGAGGCTGTCAAGTCAGTAGGGGGTGTGACTGCCTTGAGCAGCAACAACTGCCCGGCACCTTCTGGGCATGGACTGGATCAGATGCCGGATATCTTGCTGTGGGATGGTGTCCCACTCCTCCTGAAGTGCCTGCAATAGATCGCGGTGATTTGCCGGCGCTTCTTCTCGCCTGCGCACACGTCTGTCCAATTCATCCCAGAGGTGTTCTATCGGGTTCATGTCTAGCGACATGGATGGCCAGGGAAGCACCTGGACATGGTGGTCGGTGAGGAACTGGGTGGTGAGTCGTGCTGTGTGCGGGCGAGCGTTGTCCTGCTGGAATATGGCATCCTGGTCAGCCAGAAGAGGAAGGGCGTGTGGGCGCAGAATTTCCTCCACGTATCGCTGGGCAGTTGTGCGCCCTTGGACGTGCACCAGGGTGCTCCTTCCAGCGGTATTGATCGCCCCCCACACCATGACGCCTCCACCACCATGAACGGGTGCCTCATCCACACAGTTGGGCGCGTAACGTTCGTTTACTCTCCGGTAGACCCTCCTCCGACCATCATGTCGCTGGAGCAGGAAGTAGGACTCGTCGCTGAACCACACGTGTCTCCAGTGATTCCGGACGGTCCAGCGAAGGTGCTGGTTGCCCCACTGCACTCGGTTCTGGCGATGGCGGCGGGTGAGGACAGCTCCTCTGTGAGGTCTGCGAGCTCTCAAACCAGCTTCATGCAGGCGGTTCCGCACGGTCTGGTCCGATAATCGGTGTGGCCCGGGGAGAGCCTGGACAGAAGATGAGGCCGACAGGAAACGATTCCGGAGGTGGCGGAGCCGTATGAAGCGGTCGTGAGCAGCAGTTGTCGCCCTTGGTCTTCCCGCTCGTGGCAAGTCAGCAACGGAGCCAGTGGCTTGAAACCTGACCCACAGTCTACTGATGGTGCTCTGGGACACGTGGAAGTGCCTGGCGATTGCACTTTGACTTTGGCCTGCTTGTAAACGACCCAATGCAATTTGGCGGTCTTCTCTGCTCAATCGGGCCATCTTTCGTCGCTGAATTGTCGTCTAATTTCTTTGTGGCGAACAATCCGCTTTTATGGGTTTTGGAAGACATGGTGAGAGCTCAATATTCCCCGAGTTTCACGAGATTACACTGAAGCATGACGAGTGGTCATGCCAAATGAGCAATTTTGACATTGTAGCCACTGATAACGCATGCGTCACGTGCAGAGCTTACTTGTGGCAATGGACGAAAGGTCGACGACCAGATAAACATTTTCTGCAGTTTGGTGGATATCCTTGTAGCCATATAACTAAATTAACCAAATATTACAAGCTATGCGTTTCTTTTTTTGAACAGTATATATAGCGCGAACCACAATTAACTGTGCTCTCCGCGCTTTACATACTAATTTCTGCCGTGTGAAATGGAATTTTTTTACAGACAGACAGACAAACATTTTTTACACACAATATATAACGCATTCACATCGACCAGCAAACCTCAAGCCTGTTAGGCGAACCTTTACCTTTCACGGCCTTTATTCCAAGTCACACGGGTATTTTGGTGGACATTTTTATCTATGCCTATACAATTTTGCCAGGAAAGACCCCTTTGTCAATCGTGGGATCTTTAACGTGCACACCCAATATAGTGTACACGAAGGGACCTCGGTTTTTCGTCTCATCCGAAAGACTAGCACTTGAACCCACCACCAAGGTTAGGAAAGGGGGGAGAAAATAGCGGCCTGACCCAGGGTCGAACACGCAACCTCTCGATTCCGAGCGCAAGTGCGTTACCACTCGGCCACCCAGTCCCCGTACGCAAACTTTGCAAGAAAAGCATAAATAATCGAAGCTCAACGTTAACAAATGCATCAAAGAAAAGAATAAAATCGATGATGGGATGCTATAACACCTTAGGTCGAAGTACAAACGCCAGTATTGTGATGATATGTCATTTTGGAGAAAACAGAGACGATTTTGTGCAGAAACTCTCTGCGTGTTGCTCTTCAGCAGTGTAAGTTAGTGCGGAGGCAATTCCCCATGCAGCCACCGTCTACGGCGTGAGTATGTTTGTCACAAAGATGTGAGTAGCATATTTGTGATGTGAAACCACGTCGTGTTTTTAACCTCCCTAAATATTGCAGTGTGATGCGTAGGTGACGGAAGAGGCGTTATCACGGGTTTTGTGCGTTGCACGAGAAAACCATAGTTTGACATGAGTTGTGTTTATGAGAACTGTAGCTGGTCTGGGGTAAATAACGTCACAGCGTTTGAGATTTTCAACCGGGAAGGTTGTCGGCGCGTGTCGGTCTTGTTCTGGGAACAAGTACTCTTTCAAGAGACGGGTCTCTTAAGGAGGTTCCATGAGGGTTTTTCCATGGCGTGGACAAGGGAGGGACCTTACACGGGAGAATGCGGAGCGATGGTGGGGGAAGAGACCACATCGGCGCAGAGATGGCTAAACGGAGGAGTTTCCATCGTTACCGGTCGTAGCGACGACGGTTTATTTCGCTAATGGCGGAAATGTTTCTCGGGGAGAAACGTGAAAGGTGTGTGTTGGCACCTATAAGGAAAGTTCTGGGGCGGGGATATAGCTCAGTTGGTAGCGCGCTGGATTTGTATTCAGTTGGCCGCTGTCAGCGCGAGTTCGATCCCAGGTTCGGCGGAAATTTATTTCACAGAGTCAACTTTGTGTGCAGACTCTCTTCGGTGTCCGAACCACCCCCCGTGTATACTACATTGGGTGTGCACGTTAAAGATCCCACGATTGACAAAAGGGTCTTTCCTGGCAAAATTGCTTAGGCACAGTTAATAATTGTCTACCATACCCGTGTGACTTGGAATAAGGCCGTGAAAGGTAAATATGCGCCGAAATGGCTGCAATCTACTGGCCGTATAAAATTTCATCTCACACGGCATCACTGCAGAGCGCCTAGAACTGTACCCACGGAATATGCGCGATATAAGCGTCATTGATTGATTGATTGAACACAAGGATACATGTGTGAATGACGACATGCAGTGAGCCGTGATACGAACTCGTGAGTGTTGGTCAGCACTTCATCTTGTGCGTTAATCTATCTTTGAGAAAGTATCTTTATACTATGTATTTACATGCATTGAGTGAATGCTATATGTTGTGTGAACTGTGTGTTCAAGAAGTTGATTTGTATTGATGTATTTGAAGTGAAGAATTGTGTTATATTTTGGTGAGGAATTAATAAGTCTGCATCCTCCCAAAATTCTGTGTTTGGAGTGTTTTAGTGTGAAGAGTGAAGAGTCAGAGTAATTAGATAGGGCAGAACACGCATACGTAAAAGTAACTCCTTTATTCACACTAAAATCCACTTCATGACAATGTTATAATTTGTAATTTGTTTCTCCATGACCCCAGAGGAACAGACTTCATATTAAAACCTTGAGACCCTGAAAATACTTGCATACTAAATGTTTGGTGGGTGGTTTTTTTATTGGGGATAGGCAAGCTCTTGAATTGTGCAAGCCTTGAGAAACTTTCCAGTCTGATATACTAGAAAAAAGCGTGATCCTAACAATAACATGTTATAAGATGAATACTTGATTAAATATGTGCAGGAGCTACTTCGGCAGACCCCTATGGCTAGTATTACAATGCAGGGAAGGTGAGTTCATTGATTTATGTTTTTCCCACCTTTTCTGTGTTTGATTTCAGCCGTGATTACCCAATGAGAACTTCAAGACATGTTGCTGACTTGCGAAAACCCAACCATGAAATCTGATGTAGTTGTGTAGTCCATCTAGAGGATAGAACATCTAATTTCGTGATAGCATAGCAATTTTGTGTACCTGACTAAATCTCTGCACATCGCAGTGAAGTCTTACTTTATGATCAGATGATTCAATACCCCCCCCCCCCCCCCCGAAAGTCTGACCAAATCTGCGACATTGAGACAAACAAGTTGGGGTGGGCCTTTAACTATATACTCTGATTACTCAGCCGTGATTACCCAATGAGAACTTCAAGACATGTTGCTGACTTGCGAAAACCCAACCATGAAATCTGATGTAGTTGTATAGCCCATCTAGAGGATAGAACATCTAATTTCGTGATAGCATAGCAATTTTGTGTACCTGACTAAATCTCTGCACATCGCAATGAAGTCTTACTTTATGATCAGATGATTCAATACCCCCCCCCCCCCCCCCGAAAGTCTGACCAAATCTGCGACATTGAGACAAACAAGTTGGGGTGGGCCTTTAACTAAATACTCTGAAACCAGCAGCTACTTTAAGTAATTGTATTTGTGTTGTCATTATGTACTGCTTGCACTAAATGCATTTTCTTTATAATCTCCTCAGAATCGAGTCACCCAGAGAAAGACCATTGACATGCAGGGCGCATAGTAAAACATTCGTTGCGATATAACCTTCGTGGTTGAAAACGACGTTAAACACCAAATAAAGAAAGAAAGAAAGATAGTAAAACATATATAATTATGGCGTGCAAGTCGGTCGACAGGTGCCAGCCATTATCATCATAACAAGAGATGCAGATCATAGTTTCTTATGTTTTATGTTGGATGCGACTTTCGTGCATGTGCACAAGTCCCAAGATCTGCTTTAATTTTGATGTAGAATTTCATTATCAGATAATTTGAAACATTTTGTTTAATTAAATTGTAAATACGTCCAAGTCAATTTGCAACATTTTTTCTTTATTGTTCTTCTATATATCCTTAAAACTAACACACAGTAAAAACAAATTGTAACAAGAAGTGTTTGTTCAAGGGAGATCATCTGAAACTTTTTTTTTAAATCTGTAAAATTGCATAGTGACATCCTCCAAAAATAAAATGTCTTAAGAATAAAGGTATCTACACGGGTTGTCTACCTATTTCTTATTTCTTGATAGCATTGCTTTTAAGTATAACTTTTTTTCTCAGAATATTTTTTTTAATAAGTTTTATTCAAGGGAGGCAATACAAAATGTTTACAAAAATGTGTCCAATTGTGTGTTTAAAAATATAAACATTTCTTGTAGCCCCAAGAAGTGTGTTTTGTCTTGTAACTATTGTGATTTGAGAGCTTTAGCACTGAATGCTTTGCATCCTGGTGTGAATAGCACTGTAACGCTCTTGCTAATTTAGAGCAGTAGAATAGAAAGCAGCCTACTCCACAAAATTAATCTTCTTTCATATCCTGTGCATACTCCTTGACAAGAGAACCACGAGATTTGTTTTTATTCCGATGTTGCCTTTTCTATTCAATTAAATACTTAAATCCTACGTGCAACACAAACCTTTTTTGTGTTGGTTTGTTTGTTTATTTTTATATTTTGTATGTATAGACCGTACTAGAGACCAGTCTTTCACCGCCGTATAATTGATCTGGAAATCTCCGCTAAGCAGTTCAATAACATAATGTGTACAAGGCTAAAGCATTTCTGCTACTCCACTCAAAATATGTCTAACTATGCACTCGTACTCTCTCCCTAACATAACACTTGTTCATGCAAAATTGTTTGCGGATTAGTAAAATTAGCGTGAAATATTGAATTGCGATTTTTTTAATTTTTGTGTGTGAAAATTACGTAATCTTCAAAATAGATGAGTGTTTACTGAAGCGATAAACTATTTATACAAGATTTGTAAGATCAAATACAAACCAGCAATACAACTGCTGTCGATAGATCCCCCTTGACTTCTCTGTCTGCTGGGTCAAACTAGCCAGACATTTCTCTTCCAGTGGCTCCATAGCATGAGATACAGGCTCTGAGGCAGAACCTGCTTCGTTCTGAACTTGAATACATCGGTTCCTCTCAGTTACAAATGGTCTTTTAATTCCTTCTGTCGTTTCAATGCAACAGGTAATCAAGCCTTTGAGTGTTGCATACTGTATCAAGTTCTGGTGTATTAGCGATCGAGAAGTTTACGAGGTAGTTGCAGAATCGATGTTTGTACCTTTCTGGTCAGTTATCAGGAGATACAAATTTAAAAAATGACATGTATACAACATAAGAGACTAAAAGGCTAAGAAACTTGATGCCTCATCTGTCTCGGTTGCTAGTCTTCATCGTTCATAGCATATAGCAATACCATTTGTTGTGTAGAATCAATGTTATTTTTTCTGAAATAAAATATTCATGAAGAGGGTTCGATTCTGATCGAGTGAATATATGTGTCGAAAGCTGAATAAAAGCAATGCGTTTGTCTTTGACTGGTGAAGTAGACCTGAAGCTTTTTGTGCTGCATATAAGCTTAGTTGGTTTTATCACACACACACACACACACACACACACACACACACACACACACACACACACACACACACACACACACACACACACACACACACAACCCTGATGTTTGTCAAAAATGTTGCATGTTCCTGCTTCACAAATGCCTGCACAAAAGCACACGGATGTACATGTACACGTACCTACCTACATACCCGTGCAAACAATCTACCACTGCAACACCACAGCCCCACACATTTATCCAAACGTCTGAATATTTAATACTGGCAATCTGGGTATTGAACGGGGAACTCTACTTTCATGGCGTATATGGTCTAGGTCTCATTTTGTACATGCTAAACCACCCTTACAAAATAAAAAGCCACACATCGTGTAAGCTAATCGACTAAACAAAAACCAGACACGCGAACAAACAAAAAACGAATACTTTGATTTTCAACAAACTTAATAACAGATTTAGGTAAATAATTATACCATGCAAGGAACATTTCTCTTGAATTCGGTCGATGCTTAGATCTAGAAAAACACCAGCTCACTTTATGGGGATTTGAATAGTGCTGTTTCATGAGTTCCAGATCTAGACTGACAAGGTACAACATTTATGTAGTAGAACATTTATTTTTAGCTTGCAAAATCGAACTTGCCCTGCAGTCGAACCGCTTTCCCTGCCACCGGGGGTAGCAGTTTGGCGGGGGGAGGGCCATAGAGTCGGCACACTGGGAGTGGAACTTGACGAAATGTCACCTAGGGCCTAGTACGATAGCTTCTCTCCGGATTGACGTAAAAACAGCATCAGGGCCGCTTCAAACTTACATACGGATTACGATTCCTATCCCCAGTTTCTCATGTTGGTAAACACTGGCTATTTGTCAGATGTGTCGTTCTCCCACATTTGAACGATGCTGTAGTGCGAGCCGGTCAAAATGCCCTTTAGTTGTTTTCCGGACCGGACCGGAACACACTTCGGAGATGATCATTGACTATTTCTGATTGGACAATGATGCCAACGCCCACATGACCCTAGCTACAATGTCAAGGTCAACAAGAGGCGAAGCCTTCAAGCAGAGTCTCTGCTTCAAGGCTCACGTAAGAAATAGACAAACAGTAACACAAACTCAATCACTCCGTCACACATACACACCCACACACACAGTAAGCTTAGGTGACACTGTGCAAGAAAGAGAGACACTAGATCTAGATCTGTCTGTCTGCATGTAGCCTACTTACAGGGACACGACTGCCAAATAGTCTCGGCCCGCTCAAAATAACAATGACCGAGACCACACACACCACGCGAGAGAGAAAGACTACAAGGGAGGCATTGCCGTCATGATGCATTAATTGACGTCAAACACTTTTGACCGTGACGTAATCTTATGCGAGCTTTATCCATAGTCTTGGATAACCACTCACACATAGACTCGGAAATGTTAAAGTTTCTACCACAGACATACACACGCACACACACACACACACACACGCACAAACGCACAGACAGACAAAGTTACGATCGCATAGGCTACACTTCGTGAGCCAAAAAGTCGTGAATACTGTAATCGACTTGAGAAATTTTCATACCGATAATACCAGCTATTGTGTTTTCAGCGTAGCAATAGGGCCCGATATTTAGACGAGACAAGTATAATGCCGACGAGTCGAAGACGAGACGCATTATACTTGTTCGAGTCTAAATATCGGACCCTATTGCTACGATGAAAACACAATAGCGTTTATATAGCTATTCTGACATTACATTCTGTGTTAAAATCATGTTTTTGTCAGCAACAAGTACCAGAATGGTCCATGTCGCTGATTGCAGACGACGGTTCCCTTTCCGCATGAAGCCACGGAAATAACCGAACATTGAAAAACCCACTGTCACGTTTCAGTATATCACTTAAGGTGATTATGAAACGGTTAGTTACTTCTAACTAACTAACCACACCACGATCCACTCTCGCAGTCATACAATTTAATGGAAACAACAAAAGTATAAGTTTCAGACGCCTGTTTATGTAACAACTCGCCACCTCCCTCGAGACTTCACTCCCAAAATGTTCTTTTACGTTCAAAACGTAAAACCAATGGTCACTGACAAAATGTCAGTTAGAATATAGAAAATTATAGTAACACGCTGATCCCGTGTAAAGTTAGGGAGATATAGCTGATCTGCCCAAAAGTGCTAGTTAATGCAGGTGTCACACACCCCACGTTGTCACTACTCGAATATAATCACAAATAGAAAAGATGACAACGGTGGTCAACGGGGTGCAAAGACATGGTGCACTTAGCTTTGTTTTGCCACTGGGTGGACGGCCTGTAATTTGTTCATAGTCTCCACAACTGCTCCGTAGAATGTAGTGCCGGCTGGCGTTGTTACGAAGCAGGGAAAAGTGGAGACATCAGGCGCCGCACCCAGTCGCTGGTTAGCTGGTTAGCCGGTTTGCTGGTTAGCCGGTTAGCTGGTTACATCAGATGATCCCGGTTACAGCGTCTGCAGCTAACAGTGTCCCGCAGATAGGCAGCCAAACAAAAGATAAAAAGGCTCAAAAAGCCTACGAATGTAGCACTCTCATGGAAGCAAAAACCGCTTCCTCCCTGGAATGGCCTCTGTTCGTCAACAGTGACACACCATTCAACCTCTTGCCGACTACTTTATGCGGTGAAAACCATCCCCGCACGGCGAAGAGAAATTGACGACTCGTCCTCAGCAAACATGTAACAGGGAAAAGGTGGTATCTCGTTGAAGTTCCTTTAGAGCCCTAACTGTGCTAGCAGACCGGCACGTAGATAGAAGTGAAATATCTAGTCGTGATGAAAACCATCATACTCTAAGGACGCAGACACCGACCCTTCTCCTCTTGCCGCTGATTGTCAAGTGTCCAGTTATCATGTCTCAGACAGACAACCTTGACGAAAACACGTGACTAACCTTGTCACATATCAAGTTCAGCTATAGCTGAGTTCTGCTTCGACAGCAGAAATCACCCCCGTGAAATCCGTGCACCACAAAAATATCCGTGTTCGTTGTGCGCTGTCGGCAAAACCCACCACCGTTGACAGAAGCACAGGCGCTTTCTATCATAATTTGACCAAGAGAAGGCACCCCACCGAGTGACACTTGATCCATGTCACCTAATCGTGACACACCTCCCCTCTTCAAGACGAAACCTCGGTTTCGCTCCCAGTCATGTTCTCCTCTACAGCCCGAGAGAGAAAATCAGCTCCAACATTGTTGGCGCCTGGAATGACGCGTACCGTGAATTGGTACGGTTGGAGGATCAACGCCCAGCGCATAAGTCTGGCGTTTGCCAACCTTGCAACCTGAAGGTATTGCAGAGGTTGATGGTCTGTTTCGAGACAGAAAGGTCGTCCTCTGGAACGAGTAACCCCTCGTTTCACCCCTGATGACTGCAACCTTCTCTGTCTTCTTGTCTTTGTCCTTCTTGTCTTTGTTCTCCCTATAGGCAGTCCTTTCTATGTAGGCGCGCAGCAGGTTGGCGTGGTACAGGCGTGCTTTCCCGTTCATGACGATCCTGTAGTCGTTCTGGCCCACCTTCGCTGTCACCTCAAAAGGTGCTTGCCACTGAAGCTGTAGCTTGTTGTGTTTGACAGGTAGAAGTAGCAACACCCGTTCTCCAATCTTGAAGCTGCGCGGCCGTGCCTTGCGGTCGAATCCTCGCGCGTAACGCTGTGCTGCTCTTCCCAGGTTCTCTTGAGCCAGTTTGCAGGTCTCTTCAATCCTGTTCCTGAGTTCTACGATGTAGGTCGCTGTCGTTTGCACCTCCTCGTCAGCTTCTTCGTCCGTCCAAGCCTGACGTAGGATAGCCATGAGACCGCGTACCTGTCTGCCGTACAACAGCTCAAATGGGGAAAAACCCAAGCTCTCCTGAGGAACCTCGCGGTATGCAAAAAGCAGTGCTGGGATGTACCTGTCCCACGTGCGTGGTTTCTCCTGAGCTAGTTTCCTCAGCATGGTTTTCAAGGTACCATTGAACCTTTCCACCAGTCCGTTGCACTAAGCATGGTAAGGAGTGGTGAAGTGCTGCTCCAGCGATAGCAGTCGTGCTGCCTCCGCCATCACTCCTCCCGTGAGCTGAGTGCCTCTGTCGGTGAGAACTTCCGATGGAATTCCCAGCCGGGACCACATGGTAACCAGTGTTTCAGCTACTCGCGTAGTCTCGATCGATTTCAGAGGGATCGCCTCTGGGTATCGAGTGGCGTAGTCCACCATGGTCAAGATGTATCTGTTTCCGTCCTCAGACGCAGGCAAGATAGGCCTGATGATGTCAACTGCCACCCGACGAAAGGGTTCGTCGATGAGCGGCATCTTCTCTAAGGGGACCTTCCTCACCCTTCCTTTGGCAACCACCTTCTGGCACTTGTCGCATGACGCACAGAAACGTCGGACATCTGTACAGATGCCTGGCCAATAGAAGTGGCGCCACACACGGTCGTTGGTCTTCTTGGTGCCAAGATGACCTCCAAGAATCGAGTCGTGTGCCGTTGCCATGACACCCTCGCGGAACTCGCGAGGCACGACAACCTGTTTGAAAGCTCCTTCTCTGTTGCTGAACTCACGGTAGAGCAACTTCTTCTCCCTGAGGAACTTTGACTTCCCATGCTTCCCGCTCAGCTTCACCTTCCCCGACTTCGCGTGCTCCCGAGGAGTCGCTTATGTCGGGTCAGAATCCTGAGCCTTCGCGAGAAGCGCGGGGGTCACGTTCCCCAGAGCAGCTCGTGCGGCAGGTAGGGGTTTGAGAGGTTTGTTCTCTCGCTCCGCCTGTGCCCGCGTGAGCACTGAAATGACGTCGGGAGACCGATAAACGGGAACCTCCCTGATGACGCCGTCAACAAACTGAACACGGTTCCCTATAAGCAGGTCGCATGGAGGATCGTCCATGACGACGGCCACAATGGTCCCCGTGAACAACGGTGTTACGACCTTGATCACGGCTGTGTCCAAGTCGTAAGCGTGAGATGCCTCGGCCATTCTCACTCTGATGCTGTCTCCTGTGTAGGCCATAGCCGGAACTAGACTCGCCCGGACCACTATCATGTCTGCCCCGGTGTCCCGCAGACCTTCGCCCTTCACTCCGTTGACGTAGACGTTGCAATGGGGCTGGAAATGTTTCCTGGAGCACGGAACGCAGAGTTGTGGAATCGTGCATGTGCTCGTGACGTCCCTGAACTCTTCACTGCCAACAAAATGTACGCCCTTCTGGTCAGCCTGTCGCTTATGGCAGTCCTTTTTCACGTGGCCCCGCTTGCCACAGTAGAAACACTGGATGTCGGTTCTGGAACTTGATCCCTTGTGTCCCTGATCGTCCTTCCCGTCCTTGGGTCCTGAAGAACCTGCATTTCCTGATTTTCCCGGCCGTGAGCCTGAAGATTTGCCGGAGATCGCCTGGGCGTCCTCGTGTACCCTGATCCAGTCTGCCGCCTCCTGAGTAGTCTTTGGCCGGTGCTCCTGCACGAAAGTCACCACCTCAGGTCGCAGGCTGGACATCAGCTGTTCCATAACAATGAGGTCGGCAAGGTCGTCGACGGTCCAGTTCTTCTGGGCCATCTCCACCCAGCGCCGCAGGTAAAGATTCAGACGTGCCACAAATTGATGACTCAGCTCGCCGCTCAGTCTCTTGCTGTTCTGCAGACGTCGTCGGTAGGCTTCAGCAGTCAGGTTGAAGCGCTGGAGTAACGCCTTCTTTAGTGCCTGATAGTCCCTCGCCTCCTCGTCATCCAAAGCGTTGTAGAGCTGCAATGCGCGTCCCTTTAAACAAGTGCTGAGGCGGCTAGCCCACGTGCCCTCTTCCCACTTCTGGTCAGATGCAATACGTTCAAACCTGCGTAGAAAGTCGTCGAGCTCGTCTTTGTCATTGTCGAACGTCGGCAGTCTCGTACGGTCAGCAACAAACGTCGGCGCGGTAGTCTGAGTAAGCGTACCCTTCTCGGCCTGTAGCCTAGCTAGTTCTAGCTGGTGTTCGCGATCCGCCTGCTCTTTCCGGTCTAGTCTGTCACGTTCGTCTCTCTTTTCCTGTCTGTCACGTTCGGCCTGTCGTTCCCTTTCTTGTCTGTCAAGTTCGTCTTTCTCTTTCTTTTCTTGTCTGTCACGTTCGTCTTTCTTTTCCTGTCTGTCACGTTCGGCCTGTCGTTCCCTCTCTTGTTTGTCAAGTTCGTCTTTCTCTTTCTTGTCCTGTCTGTCACGTTCGGCCTGTCGTTCCTGTCTGTCAAGCTCTTCTTTCCTTGTCTGTCGCTCCAAATCTTCCCTACGTTCCAGCTCCTTGCGTTTAACCAAACTACGCGCTCTAGCGCGTGCATCACGCTCTGTCTGTTCCTCACTGCCAGGAGTTTCGAAAATTATTCTCCTCGTAGGAGATCCCTCTGCAGCCATGGTTAGTTTAGAAAAGCTTTATCACAAAGGTAAGTCTAACGCAGCTATAGCTAGAACACGCGAAGATGAAACAATGGATACAAAAATCCAGCAACCAGAAAATGCAGAAGAAAAATCCAAACGGTGTAGAACAAAACGCGTAGCCTAATTTAAGGCTGCTTTTTGCGGTGAAACAGAGTGTTTCCCACAGCCGTGGCCTACTTTATCGGCTGCTTTTTGCGGTGAAACAGAGTGTTTCCCACAGCCGTGGTTAGGACAGAAGTCCTCGGACCCTTCCCCCCTCCCAATTCCAACAAAGTCAAAATATGGAGAAAAATCCAAGTAAAAACAAGACGGTAGAAATGTAACCTGTTACAGAATGCGAAACAACAATGTAGAGAGCACTGAGTAAAACGAATAACAAATCCGCTAACCCCGCTCAGCTCTCTGCAACGGAAAACTCTGAACGTACAACAACAAAGATTCACAAACAAAGGAAAGGGAAGTAATCACAGTTAGCGCATACAATAGCTCACAAATTACAATTTACATTTCCTGCAAGATGTGAATCGCTTAAAGCCATATGTACTCGATGACTATACACGCTAATTGCTTTACCAACAGCTGGAGACATGCTAAATTAAGTTCCCTGCAAAATATTGTGGTCTAGGACCCCTTCAATGTTGAGATATGTTAATTTTCATTTTGATCTGGATCGTCCTATTTATAGATTTGCCAACAGAGGTAGCGTTGACGCAAGGGAAATAACTCCGCGTCTTTGTTTACATCCAAAGTTTTTGAGACTCTAAAACAAGCTGTAATGCATGTATATGGTCCGCGCATGGCGACATATCGTCATTACATGGTCTTATGGTGCGTTTGACATCGATTATGGGCAAACTACACTTTGTAAACACGGGAGCGCGTACATATGCCTTTAAGGTGTGGTATATGATCAAAACTATACAAAAAAGGGTAGCACCAAGCAGAAAATAAGTCGAGCACTGACGCACCCAGTCGCTGGTTAGCCGGTTTGCTGGTTAGCCGGTTAGCTGGTTACATCAGATGATCCCGGTTACAGCGTCTGCAGCTAACAGTGTCCCGCAGATAGGCAGCCAAACAGAAGATAAAAAGGCTCAAAAAGCCTATGAATGTAGCACTCTCATGGAAGCAAAAACCGCTTCCTCCCTGGAATGGCCTCTGTTCGTCAACAGTGACACACCATCCAACCTCTTGCCGACTACTTTATGCGGTGAAAACCATCCCCGCACGGCGAAGAGAAATTGACAACTCGTCCTCAGCAAACATGTAACAGCAAAAAGGTGGTATCTCGTTGAAGTTCCTTTAGAGCCCTAACTGTGCTAGCAGACCGGCACGTAGATAGAAGTGAAATATCTAGTCGTGATGAAAACCATCATACTCTAAGGACGCAGACACCCGACCCTTCTCCTCTTGCCGCTGATTGTCAAGTGTCCAGTTACCATGTCTCAGACAGACAACCTTGACGAAAACACGTGACTAACCTTGTCACATATCAAGTTCAGCTATAACTGAGTTCTGCTTCGACAGCAGAAATCACCCCCGTGAAATCCGTGCACCACAAAAATATCCGTGTTCGTTGTGCGCTGTCGGCAAAACCCACCACCGTTGACAGAAGCACAGGCGCTTTCTATCATAATTTGACCAAGAGAAGGCACCCCACCGAGTGACACTTGATCCATGTCACCTAATCGTGACACCCACGGACATGTATTATGGAGAAAACTCGAGATAACCGGATGTTTAGCATTACGTCAATATGCCAGGAATCATATGACGTCATGACGTATCATGCTTGCCTACGTATATTGTATGTTCGAAAGTCTGACTTCTGTTGGGAATTCGCGTGGTGAAGACTGCGGTAAATCTGTAGATGATAAGAGAACAAGGATTGTCTCAGAAGAAACGACTAAATGTTTCAGACCGGTAACTTCATTTCAACATTGCACTATACAATGGACGTTCTATGTGACAGGAGAGTTTGCTGATTTTGTGTTAAACATTGGAGAGATCGTCTGCTAGAATCAGAGATAGGTCGCTTCAGATTGCAGCTTCTGGAAATTTGCAAGGTTTGTTGCCTGTTAAAGAACTGGATTTTACACGTAATGTATGTCATATACAGTAAGCAACAACAAAAACACACACAAAGCAAATGGCATCGTCTGTCGACTAGTCACAGAAACAAACCTGGCGAGGTATGCGTGTACTTTATACACGTGGAAGAAACCGGAACCATGCGTCTTTGTTATCGACAATATGCTTTTAGATATTGAGTAAAAGGGCCGACTTCCGCCGCATTATGCTTTGATGATCGGAAGAGACCATCCAATCACAGCCCCCGAATTCCCCCACGTGTTCATCAGAATAGCTATATTACATGATAAAGAAGGATTCTTTGTGCCCGGCTACGGGCTACAGTTGGAGATGGAAGTTCACCAAAAATTGGGACCATACTAACAAAAATACGGTGGGTGCAATAGGCGCCCCCATTTTTTTAAGCAAACGCCACCCAAGGCCGCTTTGGACGGGTAGAAATTTTGTTGTTTCCAAGTCTATTTGTGTGTGGTTATCCAAGACTATGGATAAAGCTCGCGTAAGAAGATTACGTCACGGTCAAAAGTCTTTGACGTCAATTAATGCATCATGACGTCATGCCTCCCTGTAGTCTTTTTCTCTCGCGCGGTGTGTGTGTGTGTGTGTGTGTGTGTTCATTTTGTGCACATGTGTTAGTATGTGTGTATGTGTGTGTGTGTGCGCGTGCGTGAGTCTGTACTCGTGTGTGTGTGTGTGTGTGTGTGTGTGTGTGTGTGTGTGTAAGAAAGACTGAGAGAGAGGGAGAAAGAGTGTGTGTGTGTGTGTGTGAATGTGTGTGTGCATGAGTTTGTGTGTATGTTTGTGTGTGTATGAGTGTGTATATGTGTTTGTTTGTAAAGGTGTGTGTGTCCGTCTGTCTATGTGCGTATTTGTTTGTTTGTTTGCTTAACGCCCAGCCGACCACGAAGGGCCATAATTATCAGGGCGGTGCTGCTTTGAGATATAACGTGCGCCACACACAAGGCAGAAGTCGCAGCACAGGCTTCATGTCTCACCCAGTCACATTATTCTGACACCGGATCAACCAGTCCTAGCATGCACTAACCCCATAATGCCAGACGCCAGGCGGAGCAGCCACTAGATTGCCAATTTTAAAGTCTTAGGTATGACCCGGCCTGGGTTCTAACCCACGACCTCGCGATCACGGGGCGGACGCCTTACCACTAGGCCAACCGTGTATGTGCGTATGAGTGTGTGTTTTGTGTGTGAGATTTGTGTGAGTCAATGTGTGTGTGTGTGTGTGTGTGTGTGTGTGTGTCTGTGGGTGTGTGTCTGTGGGTGTGTGCGTGCGTACATGCGTGCGTATGTACATGTGTGTGTGTGTGTGTGTGGGTGTGGGTGTGGGTGTGTGTCTGTTTGTATAAGAGAAAAAGAGAGAGAGAAAGAGAGAGAGAGTGGGTGGGTGGGTGTTTGTGCGTGTGTGTAAGTGTGTGTGTGTTTGTTTGTAAAGGTGTGTATGTCTATATGTGTGTATGGGGGTGTGTTTTGTGTGTATGAAGTGTGTGTGAGAGAGTGAGTGAGTGAGTGTGTATGTGTGTACGTGTGTAACTTGAGGTATGTGTGTGTGTGTGTGTGTGTGTGTGTGTGTGTTCGTGTGTGTTTGAGAGAGAGAGAGAACAAGAACAAGAACAAGAACAAGATTTTATTCTTTTAAGGCCTTAGCCCCTTTCGGAAGGGGGCTGGTTACACAAAAGTAAAGCGTGTGTGCAGCAGCAATCCACACACGCGTCGTTTCAAGTGAACAGAAGAAAAGACAATGTATAATCACAAAATACTAATGCTTAAACAGCATTTTCTAAACATTTAAATGAAAAATACAAGAACGTAGCTACATTGCAAAGTATAGTTTCATTTTTCACAGACAACAACAGTGCAAGTTTGAAGTTCGAAGGACATCTACAAAATTTTGCTGGAATAAATTGACGTCTTAGATTTTCCAGTGCAGGGCAGCATAAAACAAAATGCAATTCATCTTCAGTACTAGATTGACACAAACGACAGACCAAATTATTTTCACTTACAGCTTTATACCTTTCTGTATGTAAAGCAAGTCTGGAAATACCCAATCTAAATTTAACCAGAACATTTAAAATGTGTCTGTTTACTGGAATTGACAAGTATGTTTCTACAAGATTTGTTGTCTTAAAGGTACGGTACAATGCAAACCGGTCGCTAGTCTGAATATGATTATCCCACTCTTGCCACCGGCAGTCAATAATGCGTTGCTTAAAACATGCCAAAAACGAATTAATACAGGCTACACCTTGGTTAATCCATACATACTGAAAACCATATCGACACAGGCACAACCGTACCTGTGATGCCCAAGTAGATTTACCTCTGCTATCTAGAGAAAACAACATCTTATATGCTTTACGAGGTAATCTACTGTCATCCATTCTTGTCAGTTTCAGCCAGTATCTTATGCAACGTACATATGAATTTAAGTAAATGGGATAACGACCAAATTCACCATATACAAGATCATTAGGAGTACGCCTGTCAACACCTAAAAAACGTTTTAAAGCAAACAAATGCACCTTTTCTACTGTTGCTGCCTGCATCAGACCCCATACCTCAGCACCATACTGAACAATAGGTTGAACTTGTGAGTCACAAAGCTTGATAAAAACATCCAAAGACAATCTATCGAATTTATACAAATTACTCATAATACACAGTACTGCACGTTTTGCTCTGGCAACTAGATCTTGACAAGCAAAATTAAAGCTTAATTTGGTAGAAAAATAAATACCTAAATACTTGTATGCATTTACTACCTCCATTCTTTGCCCACCAAAATACCAAACTTCACGAGCAGCTAGATATCCACCTTTACGAAAAACCACGATGTTACTTTTCCCCATGTTTACTTTAAGCTCAAGGCGCTGTGAAGCAAAATATAGACTATGTAGTTGTGACTGCAGACCAACAACAGTTTCAGACAGCAAAGTAATATCATCGGCAAACAGTAGAATGAACAATTCAACAATGTCAGGGTTTAAAGTAATACCATGCCTACCATTATCAATGATTTCCAATGCCAGCTCATTTATAGAGCGAATAAAATTGGACTGCACACGTCTCCTTGCTTCACACCTTTTGTACAGTTAATGAAATCTGTTAGTTGAGCACCACATCGTATTTTAGCCTTGACCATTGCATACATACTTTTAATACATCTATACAACTTTCCCTTTATACCATTTTTAATCAAAATTGGCCAGAGCAGTCTGCGTGAGATACTGTCAAAACATTTCTCAAAATCAATGAAAGCTACATAAAGTTTGCGATTATTAGAAAATTGTTTCTGTACAGCAGCAAGCAGAGTGAAGATGTGGTCAACAGTAGAATAATTTTGTTTGAAACCAGCCTGACATTCACCTGTAATATTATGTAATTCAGTCCACTCTTTAAGTCTATTATTAACAACAGTACCATACAATTTACTACATATATCACACAATGAAATTCCCCTATAGTTGTTAGTATCATTTCTATCTCCTTTCTTAAATAACGGTACAATAACTGAATCGTACCAGTTCTGTGGATAGATTCCCTCATCAAACAAAGCGTTAAACAGTTTCACTAAAAACAACACCACATCTTCGCTAGCTGCTTTAAAAAAATTCCCCAATTAAACCATCAGGTCCTGCAGCTTTGCCCGATTTCAGTTTTCTGATAGCAATCAACACTTCTTCTTTGGTAATGGGTCTATCCAGCATTTCTTCATATTCATTATTCACGTCATTAACATCAGCATGCTCATCATCTTCAATCTCATCTTTTTCTAAAATGCTATGAAAGTGCTGGTACCAATCATCAACAGAAATATTGTTTTGCTGCTGGACCTTTTTACAAGAAACATTTTTAATTTTCCTCCAAAATTCTCTCTGATCATTTACAGCACCTACAAGTTCTGTATACAAACTGTCATTGTACTGTTTCTTTTTTCTATGCACAAAGTTTTTATATTCACGCCTGGCTTTACAATACTCATCCTTATCATTATCTAATGAATTCCTATATTTTCTCAGCAACTTTCTGACACGTCTTCTTTCAAGCACACATTCACGATCAAACCATTTGAATTTACGTGGTTCATCTGACAAGATAATAGTTTTCTTCATACAAGTTGCACAATCTTTAACTGAATTTATAAACAAAGTCAAAGCATCATTTACATTAATATCAATCATTTCGCTTGCCAGTCGTAACTGTTGCCGAAACACATCAGAATTAATTGCATCTTTGTACTGATGTTCATGATCAGAGTTCCAAACAAATTTTTGCAAAACTTCTTTTTTCTTAACCTTTGTAGCATGTGAATAAAGGTTGTTTTGTTGAGTGATAGTTAATTCAAGTGGCATGTGTTGTGAATCAATATTGTCAGAGACATAAAGGCTGCAAGATTTAACAATGGAATCAAACAAATCATAGGAAGCAAGGAAGTAGTCATTCACACTGTTTCCAAATTCAGAGATGAATGTGCAACAACCCTGAAGGTCGCCATTACATACACCATTCATAATGCATAATCCAAGTGAACTGCACATGTTCAAAAGACACTTCCCATATTGATTCATAACTCCATCTTGCGAATTTCTTACAAATGATCCAACACCAGATTTCATAGAACAATCAAAAATCACATCTTCATCAAAACAGTCCGGGAACACTTTTGCTGTTCTACCATTTAAGTCACCGCATAGAAGAACAGGTAACTCACCAACTTTACACAAACAGTCAGCCAAGTAATCTTCTAATAAGTTTATGCCATTATCAATACCAAACACAGAGTAGAACCGAGAATTTTCAGGTGGAACATAAGCACAAACAAACAAAACATCAGTTGAAAAACCGAAAAAGTGTTTATCAAGAACGAATGACAAAAAATTCCCTCCACCACTATCATCCTCCTCCACTGCACGCACATACTGCAAGAGGGTCGAGCGAATCAAACAAATAACACCGCCAGATTCTCTCCCTTGTCTGCCCAAATCCGAGGACGGTTTGACAAAAGCAGTATGAGAAGAAAACAAAGAAGAGTTGAATTGTTTTACAAATGTTTCAACTAAACAAATTATATCAAAAGAAGAAACGTACTGTACAAAATTGTAATCTTTTAATTTTGGCAACAAACCGCCAACATTCCAATGAAGAAAAGTAAAGTTATTTTCTTTTTTATTTTCATCAGAAACAAGACAATCAGAAGAATCGTCACTCTCATCAAGTGTGTCTTTTCTGTACACATCGGACGCACCCAAATCACTAGGGGAGGCAGGGCCGGACTAGGCGAAGTGGAGGGGGGGGGGGTTGCCAGTGGTGGCCCAGGGGGATGTCCCCCCTGGCGGCAGGGGCAGATCAGTTAATTTTATGACTGGTTTTTTTCAAAAGTATATTGTGAAGATAATTATGGGTGTGAAGGCGCGAAGCGCCGAGCTGACGGCGCGAAGCGCCTAGCTTGCTAGGGGGGTCCGGGGGCATGCCCCCCGGAAAATTTTGAAAAAAAGGATGCAAAATGGTGCAATCTGGTGCATTCTGAGGATGATCATTACCAGTTTCAGGCAGCAGATTTTGTCACTGATTAATACCCCAAAAATTGAAACTCAATGTAAAATAAAGAAATGCATACCTCATTCAATATTTTTATTTTTTGGCTGGGGGGGGGGTCCGGAAACCCTAGAACCCACCCACCCCCCCCCTCGTTGTGGGGGTCAGGGGGCGAAGCCCCCTGAAGCTGACGGGTAGGTCATATTCTGAGATAGGAAAATGGTCGCTCCTTGCATGAAACGGCATAAAATAAGCAATAATAAAAAAAAAATTAAATAAGTAAGGTACATGTTTAGGCTAGGGGGGGGTTGCGCAACCCCCATAACCCCCCCCGGTAGTCCGGCCCTGGGAGGGGGGAGGGGAGAAGGGAGAATGCTGTGTGCTGTCTGCTACGTCACCAAGTGCACTACATGACCCCACATTGCGCGCTGTCTCTGAACGCTCACAGTTCACGTCACGGTTACAGGTAGGCATGGGCCTATTGTCGTCACACTGGGATGCGGCACGTGCCGAAATCACGTCGCCCGTGTCACTACACGCTTCGTCGTAAACAAAGTCCACAGTCCCACCCGGTGTACGTTTACATTTTGCCCCCCTAGTCAAAATCCTGTCCGATGTAAACAGGGGCCGGCCACATCTCTATCTTTTAATAGCATGCGCGTTGGCCACTTCTTTGATAGAGTCCTCACCATCGAGCACGTACTTCTTACCGTCGATCAGAAGGTGGTCATAGACCATGGTAGCACGTTTGCCACTATCCTTGGCAGCACGGCGATGTTGGTTCAGTTTCTTTCGAATGTCACGCACACGTGCAGAGAAGTCTTCGGCCACGAAAACGTCAGAGCCCTTCAGCTTTTCTCTGGCCTTCTTCAGGATGTTGACACGGTCTTTATAGAACACGCAGCGGGCCACCACTGGAGCGTCACGCTTGTTGCTGGTTCTGTGCACACGGTCGAACTCAACAGGGTTAGGAAGTCCCAAGGGATCTGCCAACAGATCCTGCACGGCGTCTTCACATTGTTGGGGTGTTTCGTTTTCAGGTCGTGTAAGTCCATAGAAGACGAGGTTGTTCCGCCTGGAACGACACTCAAGATCGTCAGCCTTCATTTCAATGTCGTCGAGTCTAGACTTGAGATTAAATTTTCTTTTCTCAGGTACCCTACTTCCTCTCTCAGCTCACGCACTTCTTCTCTTGTTTCAGTGTAGGCCGCGTTCATCTCTTGTTTTAGGCTGTCCAGCTTTCTCTCCAGGTTGGTATCCATAGTGGCCAGTTTTTTGTCAAAGTTCGAATCCATTGACGCCAGTCTGTCCATCACATCTTTCAAGGTAGGTTCGCTGTTACTTTTGTCCATACTCTCTCTCCACCCGCCACCAGACTCACCACTCTTACTCGTCAGCCTTGTCTGGCGCATCTGGTCCTGTGGTATCGGCTTGGGAGGGCCAGGGTTCAGTTCAACGTCGCCACACAGTTGTAGGAGATTGCAGTAGAAAATCTGCGCCAGGAGCAAACCCACCATTACACCGGCACACAGAGAGTGGAGTTTCAATGTCCGTATCTTGACCTTGTTCATGGCCCGACGATGCATGAAGGCGATGAATGTTGCCACAAAACAGCCACATTTTGCCCTAAAGTTCAGTGGAACGGCTGGCATGGTCACTCACACAGTTCGTCACCAAAAGTTGACTCATGAAATGACGTGGTACTTCACCAATTTGACTTATTTGTCAGAGCTACTGCACGCCGCTGCAGTACACGGGAACGTGTATCACGCACCCCCGAGAGAGAGAGAGAGAGAGAGAGAGAGAGAGAGAGAGAGAACTCAGAACTCAGAACTCAGAACTCAGAACTTTATTACATAAGGATAAAGGTTTTAGGCTTAGCCTAATCTTCCAACCTGTCCTTGGAACATATACAGAGAATAATTGTAAACGAAAGCAAAGACTGCGCACATACACACACACACATCCACACCCACGTATACACACACACATGCACACATAAACACACACACACACACACACACACACACACGCACATACACACATGCACACACACACACATGCACACACACATGCACACACACACACACACACATATACACACACACATGCTCGCGCGCGCGAGCGTGCGCTCGCATATCTACACACAAGCACATGCTATCATTTCATACCTAAAAGGAACAGTATCTAATCAAAGTATTAAACTAGTAAAACATCAAAATAATGGTCGAGTATAAACATAAAAAACAAAACACTTAAGAGCATTGCATACATTATCCGAGTACACAATGGAAACTAGACAGCAGGGGCAGTTTATAGTGTGCTCAAATGTGTGTGCAACTGCCTTTTAAAGGCCTTTAATGATGCGGATCGTTTGATTTCTATTGGCAAAGAATTCCACAGAGATGATCCTGAAAAAGCTAAGCTGGATTTATAAAGATCTATACGAGGAATTGGAGGAAGTAAATTTTGAGACCCATACCTCTTCGTAACATGTGTAAAATGGGATTGCACATAACTGGGCACATCGCCATGAACTACTTTATACATAAAGACAGCCTTATTGTATGCAAGGTGGGTTTTTAGGGGAAGGAAATTAAGGATGTTTAACTTCATTTCTGTAGACATGTGCGATTCATACAGGATAAGTTTTGCAGCACGACGGTACAAAGAATTGAGTTTTAATAAGTGAACATCGCTGCAGCCATCCCACAATGTCGAAGCAAAATTAATATGAGGCATTATATGAGCATGAACGAACATTTTTAATGTTTCAGACTTCGCATAATGTTTGAGTTTTGACAGCAAATACAAATTCCTTGATAACACTTTGCAGAGGTTGCTTATGTGTGTTTGCCATTTCATTTCTTCATCAACAGTTACACCAAGTATGCGGTGTTCTTTAACTTGCTGTATTTGAGTTGTACCTAAGGTCAGTTGTAATTTAAGAGGACTTAGCTGATGCTTTTGTCTTGTGGTAATAACAATGCTTTTAGTTTTTTCTGGGTGCAGTATCATGGCATTTGATGTGCACCATTTCGCAACTTCGTCCAAAGTGTTCTTCAGGGAAGAATTTACTGATTCCAACGAGGTGTTACTGGTATGGATAGACGAATCGTCTGCAAAAAACTCGCATTTGACTTTATCATCCGATACATGTAAAGGCAAATCATTAACGTAAATACAAAAGAGAATAGGTCCTAATATAGACCCTTGAGGGACGCCATGTCTTACTAGTGCAGTAGACGAATTCTGGCATTGTAGAGTGACATACTGTGTCCGGTCAGCAAGATACGATTTAAAGAAGTCACAGACCGAATCGTTTCTCAAATAATAGTGTAATTTTTTCAGCAATATGGAATGATCGACTAAGTCAAATGCTTTCTTAAAGTCCAAAAACAATGCTCCTGTAACTTCAGACTTGTTCATTGCTGACAGCCAAGCTTCGCAGAGAGACGTAAGAGCTGTGTGGCAAGAATGCTTGGACCGAAAACCGGATTGAAACTGATGGAACAAATTTTGTTCTTCCATGTAAGCAAGAAGATGCTTGTGCACATGCCTTTCTAATGGTTTTGACAAAACAGGCAGTAAAGAAATGGGTCTAAAATTACTTGGGTCTGAGAGATCTTTACATTTGGGAAGGGGTATGACTTTGGCGCTTTTCAATTTAGACGGAAAAAAGTTCTGCTCAATACTAAGGTTATATACAAACGTGAGCGAATCCACAATATACGGTAGAGAAAGCTTCAATAACTTCACGGGTATTTTATCAGGACCCATGGACTTTTTATTCTCCAGGTTTTCAATAAATGTTCCGACCTCATGAACTGCAATCGGAGGAATGATAAACGCTTCATTGTTTATTCTGTTCCGCTGACAGAATTCGTCCAATTTTTCAAAACAGTCATCTCTATCCCGAGAATTTGTTTCTGCCACAGAAGCCTTCAATTTATCCGCTAAAGATATAAAATGATTATTAAATTCTTCCGCAGATAGTTTTGTTAGATTAGCAGTTGACCTTTTCCTAGATTTATCAAGGATTTCATTTACTGCCCGCCAAATTGTTGCAGTATCTTTCTTATCGGAAATTAATTTATCAAAGTAACCAGTTTTGGATTGTCTCACACGGTTTAACACCTCATTCCTCTGCTGTTTATATTCGTCTGTCATCTTATTTTCCTTGAAATAATCTCTCAGAGCCATCGCCTCTATAATATCTGATGTTAACCAAGGCGGAAGTCTGGCATGTTTTACTCTATGCTGACGCAGGGGCACGTGTTTATCTATAATTGTGCTTAAAATGCTATACAATTGATCAAAAGCATCATCTGCAAGACTGAAATTAAAAACGCTCTGAAATGGAGCTTCACTAAGATCACGAAAAAATGCAGACTCATCAAAATGTCTAAAACTTCTGTATTCTATGGTCGTGTGGCCTTTTGGTCCTGATTTAGGCAAGCGCATAGAGACCGAACAAAAAATAGGCATATGATCGCTAATACTGGAATTGGACACATACACATTAGAAACAATCTTCTTATTATCAGTATATATGTGATCAATAAGAGTTGCAGTTGTGTCTGTTATTCTTGTTGGGTTCAGAACCAGTTGATGAAGACCTAATAAAGTTGTTGTTGAATTCCATACTGTTTGAGGCTTATTCAGATTAATATTAAAATCTCCAAGCAATACAATATCTTTATTGCGTGATTTGACTTTATCCATCATCTGAATGAAATATTCTGACCAAATCGACGTTTCGGCAGGGTTACGATATATATAACCTATGAGCAGAGGCGAGGATTTACAGTTTTTTACTTCAATCCAAATGCACTCAATATTGTCGTCCTCTAAATCAGTTCTTCGTGTTGCAAATTCAGAAATTGATTCATGAATATAGACTGCAATGCCTGTCTGATTCTTCCTTGCGCTGTCCCGTCGCAAAACAGAGTATTGGGGAATGTAAATCAAGTTATCGGCAATTCTCGAGTCGAGCCGTGTTTCGCTCATCCCAAAAACATGAACTGGCTTTGAGCTTTGGTTTAGCAGCACGCATATATCAGGCACTTTGTTAACGAGATGATAGACATTAAGATGTCCAACCTGGAGAGTGTGTTTTGACACGTTTAAATTCATAATATAATAAACAAAATTATTAACAACAACCAAAAATCTGAGAGATGAAATCAATAAACAAACACGGAGAAAAATTAATTCACAGAGAGAGAGAGAGAGAGAGAGAGAGAGAGAGAGAGAGAGAGAGAGAGAGAGAGAGAGAGAGAGAGAGAGAGAGAGAGAGAGAGAGAGCGAGAGAGAGAGAGAGAGAGAGAGAGAGAGAGAGAGAGAGAGAGAGAGAGAGAGAGAGAGAGAGAGAGAGAGAGAGAGAGAGAGAGAGAGAGGGGTTTGTCTTTCGCTGGGGTATGCAGTTAGTCACCTGGCTGGCTATAGTGGAAAGGTTACTTTTGGTGGTCACATTAGATATTATGTTTTTTGGAAAGTTCGTTTTATTTGCAGCCACAGTTCGGAAAACGACAAATGGCTAAACCCAACCACCTAAGAATGAGAAGCGTTTTTGTAACATGACCCATATTCTGCAAAAATGCAGCCATGACGCAGGGGGTAGGTTACAAAAAACCGTCATGTACCGCTTGACTGCATACGGATATAAGCAAATTATACCTTAAACGAAAGCTAAAGATTTTTGCCATCAGACAGCAAGTAAAATGCCTAATTCGTATACTCAGTTTTATTTTTAACAACATCTGTATAACATGCGGACGACAAAACAGGAAATGCCATTTTCTCAATCGATATGTATAGCTAACTGAACGCCTGGTTGAAACCGCAATCAAAAACATCTTGAAAATTGTTTATTCTCACAGCTAGAATTATTTTACATCAACAATTGTTAATTTACCGAGGAAAACAACAGTCACATAAGATACATAATGGATGATTTTGAATCAACTCCGAAAACCGAACCGGGTCGAAGCAAAAAAGAGTTTCCACATACACAGGCTTGAAAAAGGATAATTTGGTTCAATCTGTTAGATTTTTACCCATAACGTTAAAGATCAGCTTAATATAAAAGGAAAGTGATCATTGTAAAAGGATTTTGCTATCGCAAAATAATTCAACTTCCGGTTTTACCACATGGCGTCCATAATATTATCAATTTATTACATAGCGTGCATTTGTCAGAAATTATACTAAATGTTAGAAGCGATCTTAAAGTGAAAGTAACGTTTAATAAAAGTATGCGCATTTATTTATTGATTGATATATGACTAAAATAATGGACATGTAATTTAAACATACAAAACGACATTTTGTACACTACCTCTCTAAAAAAAAACCGCGACTATGACCGACCGATATCTATGTGTAAATTTGGTCATTGTTAGTGATGAAAACGGGTTTTCTTTAAAAGATAACACGCAAACTGTGAAGTTCAAGCCCATAAATGATTTTAGTACGACTTCTTCAAAACAGGTCTGTTTTTCACTCCACCAGTTTCAGTTTTAATAAAATATATGTATAGCTCTCATTTTCAGAAAAAAATTATCTGCAATTCACTTAACCAAATACACAATGAACCCAGAAGGTATTAGAGTGAGACACTTTACAGTGAAATATGTTATGATTCCCCTTATTTCAAAATATATGCATTTTAATTGGCAGACACGATTCACGTCGTTGGTACGTGTCCTCTGGTGAGGCAACCGTTAGCATTTTTTGTCGTAAAAATTGACATTTTTAAACATAAATCATGGACAAAAAACTAATTCTACAAAAAGTGCAGGTTTTCTTGGTATAGTCAGTTAAAGCATCTTAAAATTCAAGAAAGTGTGCAATTACGTGTATGTATTTGAAATGGCAGAAAATATTGAATGAAAGTGATTTTTGACTGATTGAAACCCTACCCCCACTAACAAAATGTGCCCTGAGATTACCCAGCAAACATTGCACCCTCGGATCGCATGCGTAAAACACTCGGCACGGATTTCTGCACTCGAATCGAGCGCGTCACGCATGCACAAAATCGAACACGGATTTCTGCACTCGAGTCGAGTGCGTATCGCATACGTGAATGCGACATGCTTTCATGCGTGAAAACGCATGCGATACGCATACGATTTTGTAACTCGTCTCGCATGCGATACGCATGCTATTTGCATTTGACCTTGGACCTCCATATTAGGTCCAAGATTTGACGTCATTACTTTTGGCGAGCTCTATTTGCGTTTGACGTCATGCCTGAGTTATGAACTCGTCAGCCCTTTTTGGAAGATAATATAATAATTTTTTTCACATAATAAACGAGAGAGAGAGAGAGAGAGAGAGAGAGAGAGAGAGAGAGAGAGAGAGAGAGAGAGAGAGCGAGAGAGAGAGAGAGAGAGAGAGAGAGACAGAGACAGAGAGACAGAGACAGAGAGGCAAACTGAGATGCAGAGACAGAGAGACTTCAGAGACAGAGAAAGGAAAACTTGAAAAAAAGGATAATATAATAAGTTTTATAATAATAGTCTAGTTTAGTTGTTTTCGTGTAAGAACAAGTGGTTAAATTTATTCTTACATTAATTTAAGATGAAATTATGTCACTTAAAGGATAAATCAAATAGTTAATGCATTATTTTATTTTTTGTTTCCACTCCAACGATCGAGCTGCAGTTGGTGCGGGTTACTTTTCGTTGCTGCTGATGTGTATGTTCGTTTGCCAGCAACGTTTACACTAGCGACCAGACGAATTTTGAGCAAACCGACTATCAAGGTACATCTGATCACAAATATTGTAGTTTCTATCTGTTCTTATGTGTGTTTAAAAGACATGGGATTTTGTGGGTGGGGAAATTTATACTATGAATCATTGAGTGTTACAATATAATCTGTCAACAGTCGACCATTTGGTTTGGCCCGTTTGCAAAATGACAAAAAACCCTAGTTTGGATGAAAGCTCTTGCAATGAACCATCAGGTGTGTCAAAAATGAATAAGGCCTGCATGTGATATGCGTATGTTTTCTCGAATGAATGACTGACTTTGTTTGCAATCTTGGGGAGGAACAAATTTTAGTTCTTAAAATATTTTGATTTGCAATTGCACATGCATTGTACATGCACTTATGTAGTGTTTTTGGACCTCACTGTTGCCTCTTTATTATTCATGTACACAGTGTATGTGTTTTGTGCTGTGTGTGCAGTTTAAATTTCAAAGATCACTCTGGCTTTCTGTTACTTTTTTGTGTAAAAATGTGTGTATCTGATGGTTTTGGGGGCTTTATGTTATAATTTGAACACTTCTGAAGAACGGCATATATATATATATATATATATATATATATATATAGGTATATGTGTACTTAGGTTTTTTGTTGCCTCTATAATCTATTCCATGCTTTAACCATACAGACTCATAATGTGGCTTGTGTGTGTGTGTTTTATGTGATGTTAGTAAGTTGTGGAATTATCTGAGTAATTCTGAGTTACATTAAAATAAGTAACAGTGTGGCCACTTATGTTTCCAGTACACAGCGGCTGACCATTCGGACCATGTTTCCTATTGGGAATTGATCTTGGCTGTTTCTGTTCTGCAAAGGTAAGATTAAGGCTTCCTTTGATGATGAATGTTTTTGTGTGTGTTTCTGTGTATGTGTCACTGTGGGGGTGTGTGTGTGTGTGTGTGTGTGTGTGTGTGTGTGAATGAAACTTCAGTAATTTATGCTTTCACTTTTCAGAGTTACATGACATACAAGCCAAAATATGATATATTTTGCTGAAATTTGAATCAATGAATGTCTTTGTAGTCAGTAATTTTCAGGGTTGAAGTTCTGACTGATAATGACTGTGATTGATAAACTCCATATCAGAAATGTTAGTTAGGACAAGTATTATTTAAACTCAATTTAACTGAATTCATGCAGGGAGAGGATTGTTATCACGAAGGTTACCAGTATACCAGGTTTATGATTTTTCAAAGTGCACAATCTCTTTTTCAGTGGACCCATTGAAGTCCTGCATTTACAATGGTCCAGTGCTGTGTTTATCTGCTAACCTGGTCATACCAATGCGTTGTTGTGAACAGGTCAGTAATGCTTTTGCTTGCTTTTTTCTCTTTGGTTTCATCTTCTTATGCAGTTGTCCCTACTTCAGTACCTGTGTTTTTGGACTGAACATGTAGAGCTCAGAAGTCTCTATGTCATGCTTAAACCACAGGGTAATCCTTTGACTTGCGCACGCATGTGAGTGTGTTTAATGGTGATGTCTGTAGGTATCTGTATCTAAGTGAGTAGTTATGATTTTAAATGAGTAACAGTGTGTCTGCTTATGATTGCAGTACACACGTTATGGCCAACCATCCTGATGATGTTTCCCTGTGGAGAGATCTTTGCTGTTTCTGTTCTGCAAAAGAGTTGACTGCGGCTTTCACTAATGGTATGTTTGATTTTGTTTTGTTTTTCTCAGCTATTCAGGCTTTCAGCATGCAGGGTAGTCAGACTTGAGTTACAGGCCTAAGAAGATTTTTAATCTTGACTGTAAATATTATCTTGATTCCTGGTTAGTGTTGTGGTTGTGCACCAATGTTATTCGACAAAAAGCTTTGGCATTTGAAATATTGGATGCCTTTTTTTGTTGTTTTATGAACCTAAACTGTGCTCTGAGTCTGACAGTATTTTCAGCCTCCGTCATAATAGGTCAGGTATGCAGACTCCAGGCAGGGTTCGTACAGAGTCCTTGAACCCTGGAAAACTCCTTGAAAATTGGAAAACCTTTTCCAGGCCTTGAAAAGTGCTTGAAAATAGAGTTTAGTTAAATAGTCATTGAAAAGTACTTGATTTTTCCAAATTGTTGCCTATACATTTCGTCAGCAGCTTGTCTTATTTAAAAATAAAAAAAATGCAACCCCCTTTTTTTTCGTCAAATACAGTACACACATTTTTGGGGAGAATAAAAGATCGAGTGAAAACGAAAGCAGACGAACTAACTATTACTAGTCACCCGTAGTTGCTTCCCTTCCCGGAAGTTGGCAAGGGAAACCCGAAACAACTACGGAATGACTAATAGTTTGCAGACTTGGAAAAACTGAAGGTAAGCTTGGTGCTTTGCATTAATTTGGGGAAAATCATGTCCTTGAAAAGCATTTATTTGGTCCTGGAAATGTCCTTGAAAACTCATTGAATTGTATCAGCTCTGCCCTGCAGGAACCCTGCTCCAGGCCTGCATGTTCAATGTCCATAGTTTTGACCCCATGGAATTTCTGTAGATACAAAATTGCGGTACTACTTCTCTCCGAAAACCCCCGAAAACCTCATCAGAAATAAGAACATTTGTCCTTAGATCGTGTTTTGTTACATAATGTTTGCAACCATGACTTATATTTGCAACTTTCACAGTTCATGGCTTTATTTTCGTGTTTGTGCGAGGATTTACGAAGGAGCGAAAGCACTAATCACATGACGTCATCAGTACTTGTGCTTTCGAGTAACAATAGTTACCTTGCTCCCTTGCATTGAAATTGTTGCATCGATTTCGTCGATAATCCGACTCTCAACACAAATATAAGGGTGCATGTAGCACGAATCAGGCTTACTTTTTACAGGCATGTCCAATACTTCACTTTGAAGATAGATTTAGTTAGTTTTACGAAGGAGCGAAAGCACTAATCACATGACGTCATCAGTACTTGTGCTTTCGAGTAACAATAGTTACCTTGCTCCCTTGCATTGAAATTGTTGCATCGATTTCGTCGATAATCCGACTCTCAACACAAATATAAGGGTGCATGTAGCACGAATCAGGCTTACTTTTTACAGGCATGTCCAATACTTCACTTTGAAGATAGATTTAGTTAGTCTAGATGGGGTTTTCAGGGGTTTTCGGAGGTTTTCGGAGACAAGTAGTACCCCAACATTGTTTTCTGGCCATAACATATTGACCCACATATATTTTGAATTCATGCAGGTTTAACTGGCTGATTGTCCTCTGTGTCTGGGATGAACACGGCTCTGAAATGCACTTTAGATTTATCCGTGAACTTACATGTAAAAAAGACCAACTGATGTAAAAGGATATTATTTATTGACAATGTTTTTTTCTTTTGTGTAGCTTATCAAGGTGCTGCTAATCGATGCTGTCAACACAAATGAGAGACACTGAAACAAGGAAAGTCAGACTCAGAGCCCTGGCAGCCACATACGTTCCATGTGTTCCCTTGCTGTAGAGTTTCACAAATCAATCTCAAATAATATTACTGGTGAGTGTTTGTGTTTTACACTTGTTTCGTTTGTGGGTACAATGGAACCTACCTTTCAAAAGATCTTGACTATTAACACAAAAATATACTGAAAGCAGATCACGTCCTATGAGAGAAACCATCTTTAAATGGAATTGTTTTCAGACATAATTACATTGTGAACTGAAAACTTGGAAAGCTAGTTTCTTCAATACAAGGTTCCACTGTACAATTAGCTGCCTGTAAGATAAGTTTCACAGTATTTGCCTGTACTGTCAAGATGTTTTGGCATGATCAGTCACAAATAACACTCTTGGAAAGCACTTTGTGTCATCATTCCTGGTTTAAATGTTAATGTGTTATGGAAGTTTTCTGAATTATGTGTCCCTGATTTTTATCTTATGTTGTAATACAGGCTTTGTGTTTGTATTCATGTGTGTGTTACTTTGTATGTGAAGGAAGCTTTGAAGAATCAGCTAATATTGAGCTCCTTATTTTCTATTTCTTATCAAATAACCAAAGGGAAGTAATCGCTCAATGCATACGACATGTGTAATATAGAGTAAGCGAGAGTTGTACGGAACCTTTTCTCCTGGCACCTGAGAGAATAACAAGCATTGAAATGAACATTGAATTTGTTCTGTTTAAAACCAGTCTTGATCTAAGGACTAAGTCCAGTCGAGAATAAAAGCTGGTTCTTGTATATGACTGTGTATGTAGGTGTTAGTTGGAGTGCCTTGGAGAATGATTAGCATATGAGCTTGCAGTGATTATCCTTTTTTGAGGATGAAAGTCGCTTGTTCATTTCAATGCTTGTTATTCTCTCAGGTGCCAGGAGAAAAGGTTCCGTACAACTCTCGCTTACTCTATTACACATGTCGTATGCATCGAGCGATTACTTCCCTTTGGTTATTTGATATCTTAACATCGCTCTGCCTCATTCTGTTTGACTTTCTATTTCTTATTTTCTGCCTTTCATGGCACTTTTTCAGTACCATGAGGATGAGTGTAAATAAATTAAAAACATGTACCTATAGTATAAATAAGTGGAGAACTGAAGGAAAATGGCTGTCGTGTGTTCAGGTGCCGGGCTTCAGACTATGTACACTAACTAATGATTTGATAAATTGTTGTTAGTTTCAGGGAAACTCTGTTGGACCTGGGCTGCAGAGGAGAGGTAGCAAATGCAGCCAAGCAGATCGAGTCTCATCTTTTGAAGGAAGAGAAGGCGCATCACTTGTTTATGCCTGGTGATGGATCACCGAGGACGTCAGCACGGCACTGGGAGTCCTTACAAAACACATTGCCTTTCGCTGCATATATATTCAGAGATAGCCGAAAAGTCGCAGCATTGTGAATACAAATTGTATTTTGAGTGTTGATAATTATCACTCATTGATGGGGCGGGAATGTAGCTCAGTCGGTAGCACGCTGGATTTGTATCCAGTTGGCCGCTGTCAGCGTGAGTTCGTCCACACGTTCGGCGAGAGGTTTATTTCTCAGAGTATGACGTGTATGACCGTTTTTTACCCCGCCATTTAGGAGGAAACATGCTGGGTATTTTCGTGTTTCTATAACACACCGAACTCTGACATGGATTACAGGATTTTTTCGTGCGCACTTGGTCTTGTGCTTGCGTGTACACACGGGGGTGTTCGGACACCGAGGAGAGTCTGCACACAAAGTTGACTCTAATAAATAAATCTCTCGCCGAACGTGGGGACGAACTCACGCTGACAGCGGCCAACTGGATACAAATCCAGCGCGCTACCGACTGAGCTACATCCCCGCCCCAGTGAGTGTATCTAAATTTAATTACGCATTTTCACTAAGATTGTGAATGTTTATAAAAATTGAAAATTGTTGAATAACATAATATTTTGATGAAACAATTTGTTTTTGAGTTTCTGCTTGCATGGTTTGAGTGAGTGTTGTTGTCAGAGTGCCTGAAAATATGAGCAGCTAAAAACCTGCTTTATAAAGAGCATAAACAATCCGGAATACGAATGGAATACGCATGCGATACGCATGCGGTAGACCTGCGTAAGAGGTGCGTGTCACGCTCGATATCCGAGCAAAAAACGCATGCGTATCGCACGAAACAAAAGTTACAGAATCGTATGCGTATCGCATGCGTTTCACGCATGCGATACGCACGCTTTCACGCATGCGATACGCATGCGATACGCATGCATAATGTTTGTTGGGTAGGGGTGTTAGTTGAAGATGAATGGATAATGGCTATGGTTTTCCCCTAAAGTATTCAAAACCTAAACATATACATAGGCAAGATGTTCTACATTAACACAATTAACTTTTTAAACATATACATATGCTTAGTACACGATACTTCCGGTTTTTCTACCGGATGACTTATACATTTAGGGGGTAAACACCTTATCGTAGAAAAAGCTTTATTTTCAAAAAGTGCAAGTAATTATTAAAAATCATACATAATATTTATATATTAGAGTTAATTTTCCTTCGAAAGTCATTTGTTTCAAGTGACAGACAATGTCAGTTGGAGAGTTACATGTACGTGAAGTGTATAACTGTTGTCTGTGATTAGTGCATTGTGTACACATTGGCACCATTAATTTGATCCTAAATGCTAAACGATGTCGTGATCATACCACAGTTTTAGGATAATTTACATCGCATCGATTACTAAATTGATGGTATAATTTCACTGATAAATTCTATTTCCGGTAGCGTCAGTGCCGTTATCTGAGATAGTAACGTTTTACATGGTTTCACGTTCAGTGGTGAACGTAACGTGTGGTTTAACAAAATTACTTGCACATACAATAGTGAAGTCTGTCTGTGTGTCTTTGTTTGTGTGTTTGTCTATGTCTGTCTGTGTGTTCGTCTGTTTGTCTCTCCCTCTGTCTGTCTATCTCTTACTCTCTGTGTCTTTGTCTGTCTGTCTGTGTGTCTCTCTCATTCTCTCTCTCTCTCTCTCTCTCTCTCTCTCTCTCTCTCTCTCTCTCTCTCTCTCTCTCTCTCTCTCTCTCTCTCTCTCTGCGAGGTAGGTGCACTTAACCTTTGCCGTGCTTCCTGGGTTCACCTGTACCCAGAGACACACTAAAATCATTGTAACTCTGGAAATATTAAAGGTATCGTTTTGAAATTTTAAGTATCTCTCACACACCTAATTTGCTCTCTATCTGCAAATTTTTAGTGTGTACATGACAAAACATGTCTGTTGTCAGTTGCTCTGTCTGTCTGTCTGTCTGTCTATCCGTCTATCCGTCTATCTGACTGTCTGTCTATCTGACTGTCTGTCTCTGTCTCTCTCTCTCTCTGTCTGTCTCTCTCTCTGTCTGTCTCTCTCTCTGTCTCTCTCTGTCTCTATCTCTTAGTCTCTCTCTCTGTCTCTCTCTCTTAGTCTCTCTCTCTGTCTCTCTTTCTTAGTCTCTCTCTCTCTCTTTCTTAGTCTCTCTCTCTCTTTCTTTGTCTCTCTCTCTCTTAGTCTATCTCTCTCTCTTTCTTAGTCTCTCGCTCTCTCTCTTTCTTAGTCTCTCTCTCTCTTTCTTAGTCTCTCTCTCTCTCTCTTTCTTAGTCTCTCTCTCTCTCTTTCTTAGTCTCTCTCTCTCTCTCTCTCTTAGTCTCTCTCTCTCTTTCTTAGTCTCTCTCTCTCTCTCTTAGTCTTTCTCTCTTTCTTAGTCTCTCTTTCTCTCTCTCTTTCTTAGTCTCTCTCTCTTTCTTAGTCTCTCTCTCTCTCTTTTTTAGTCTCTCTCTCTCTCTCTTTCTTAGTCTCTCTCTCTCTTTCTTAGTCTCTCTCTCTCTTTCTTAGTCTCTCTCTCTCTCTAGCTCTTTCTTAGTCTCTTTCTCTCTCTCTTTCTTAGTCTCTCTCTCTCTTTCTTAGTCTCTCTCTCTCTCTCTTTCTTAGTCTCTCTCTCTCTCTTTCTTAGTCTCTCTCTCTCTCTTTCTTAGTCTCTCTCTCTCTTTCTTAGTCTCTCTCTCTCTTTCTTAGTCTCTCTCTCTCTTTCTTAGTCTCTCTCTCTCTCTTTCTTAGTCTCTCTCTCTCTTTCTTAGTCTCTCTCTCTCTCTCTCTTAGTCTCTCTCTCTTTCTTAGTCTCTCTCTCTCTCTCTCTCTCTCTCTCTTAGTCTCTCTCTCTTTCTTAGTCTCTCTTTCTCTCTCTTAGTCTCTCTCTCTCTTTCTTAGTCTCTCTCTCTCTTTTTTAGTCTCTCTCTCTCTTTCTTAGTCTCTCTCTCTCTCTCTTTCTTAGTCTCTCTCTCTCTCTCTTAGTCTCTCTCTCTCTCTTTCTTAGTCTCTCTCTCTCTCTTTCTTAGTCTCTCTCTCTCTTTCTTTGTCTCTCTCTCTCTTTCTTAGTCTCTCTCTCTCTCTCTTTCTTAGTCTCTCTCTCTCTCTTTCTTAGTCTCTCTCTCTCTATCTTTCTTAGTCTCTCTCTCTCTCTTTCTTTGTCTCTCTCTCTCTCTTTCTTAGTCTCTCTCTCTTTCTTAGTCTCCCTCTCTCTCTTTCTTAGTCTCTCTCTCTCTTTCTTAGTCTCTCTCTCTCTTTCTTAGTCTCTCTCTCTTTCTTAGTCTCTCTCTCTCTCTCTTTCTTAGTCTCTCTCTCTCTCTTTATTTGTCTCTCTCTCTCTCTTTATTTGTCTCTCTCTCTCTATCTTTCTTAGTCTCTCTCTCTCTCTTTCTTAGTCTCTCTCTCTCTCTCTTTCTCTTTCTTAGTCTCTCTCTCACTTAGTCTCTCTCTCACTTAGTCTCTCTCTCTCTTTCTTAGTCTCTCTCTCTTTCTTAGTCTCTCTCTCTCTTTCTTAGTCTCTCTCTCTTTCTTAGTCTCTCTCTCTCTCTCTTTCTTAGTCTCCCTCTCTCTCTTTCTTAGTCTCTCTCTCTCTCTTTCTTAGTCTCTCACTCTCTTTCTTAGACTCTCTCTCTCTCTTAATCTCTCTCTCTCTCTTTCTTAGTCTCTCTCTCTCTTTCTTAGTCTCTCTCTCTCTTTCTTAGTCTCTCTCTCTCTCTTTCTTAGTCTCTCTCTCTCTCTCTCTCTCTTTCTTAGTCTCTCAGTCTCTCTCAGTCTCTCCCTCCCCCTCTCCCTCCCCCTCTCCTTCCCCTGCAAGAGGTCGGTGAAGGGAGAAACTCGATGCAACCACTGAAGTAGCGCTGTGGGTTTCCCTGAACCCACCCCGTCGTTAGAGAAATAAACGGTAAAAACCCTCTTTCAAATGTATGGGTTCAGACAAACCCGCATCGTCGTTAGAGGAATAAACGGTAAAAACCCTCTTTCAAATGTATGGGTTCAGACAAACCCGCATCGTCGGGAGTGTGTAGTCAAAAGCGGCATCCGGCAAAGGTTAAAGAGAAAGCAATACAGACAGAAATGCATTTCTCTACCAAGAATGAAGATCAAAATTAAATTGTCGAAATCAATTTAAAAACACTTTCATCTTATTCCTTGTCGGTTCCTGATTCCAAAAACATATAGATATGATATGTTTGGATTAAAAACACGCTCAGAAAGTTAAAACGAAGAGAGGTACAGAAAAGCATGCTATCCTTCTCAGCGCAACTACTACCCCGCTCTTCTTGTCAATTTCACAAAACAAACAGATAATGACGTCATTTTAAGTGGCACAAACGTGTACATGAATGCCTTCCCTTTTGAATGATTTACAGTTATATAATTTCTGTCAAGCGGTTTAAGTTTTATGTCCGTTTTATGAACCCAACCCTCAAAACAAGAATAGTAACGCCAAAGAAGGAAAACATACACACAAACCAACGTTTTTCTCACCGGTGGTTTGGAATATTGCCCCAAAACTTTCGATTTAGTGTTGTGGTGTTAAAATCTATCCGAAAAAAGTGTTTGCTAACGTGACGCCAAAAAGTGACCAAAACGGTCCTTAGCCGACTGACTAAGTGCCTTGGCGTTGCACATCTACTTAATTGATTGATTGTCATTGTATTGTCTGTGTTACTGACTCTCTCAGCTCTGGAAGAAGCAGAGGCGTCCAAACAGGAGGTAGTGCAGATGGCGGAACCGGAACCATGTGACTGCAAAAAGGACGTCAGTGCGGCAGTTAAAGAGGTCCAGGCCGCCCATCATTCCATCATCAGTGAGTTTTATCACATGAGTGACTGAGGCAGTGATTGGCTAGGTATTGATGTATGGATGTATTGATGCATTGATTGATTGCGTGAGTGAGTGAGTGAGTGAGTGAGTAAATGAATGAGTCAGTGAGTGAGTACTTGATCGGTTGATCGATTGACTTCACCATCATCATCATCCTCGTCGTCGTCGTCATCATCATCATAATCATCGTCGTCGTCACCGTCGTCGTCGTCGTCATCATCATCATCATCATCATCATCATCATCATCATCATCATCATCATCATCATCATCATCATCATCATCATCATCATCATCATCATCATCATCATCATCAAAACCTTCACGTGTATCTCTTTACCCCCAGAAAACAACATCCCCCTCACCAACAGCTACCCGACGAAGAAGAAGCAGATCATCGTGTTGAGCTACGCCCGGAGCGGGTCGTCCTTCACTGCAGACATCGTCATCCAGGACCCCCGGACCTTCTTCACATTCGAGCCGCTCCGCGAGGTTCTGCTGCGTTACACCGGCAGTGGCCGGCTCCAGTCCTTTGACGTATTGAGCAGGTGAGTGGTGGGATAGGGTGGGGGATTATTTGAGATGGGGTAGAGGGTTGGGGGGAGAGGGTTGGTTTTAGGAAGTGGTGGGTGGGGGTGGCGGAGAGCCTCTCTTCAAGGTTCTGCTTCGATACACCAGCAACGATCATCTCCATTCATTTAAAAGAAGAGGGAGTGGTGCGGTAGGGGAGGCGGGGTTGGGTCGGAGATCGTGTGTGTGTGTGTGTGTGTGTGTGTGTGTGTGTGTGTGTGTGTGTCTGTGCAGGGGCGGATTAGGGGGGGTTACAGGGGTTCCGGAACCCCCCCCCCCGGCTGTCAAAAAAAATTAATACTAACTTTTAAAAGAAATAATGAGTGGCTGCTGACATTTTGATTATGTTTAAAATCAAGGATAAGCCATACATTGTTCATAAAATAGCTCAAACTTACCCCCTAACGGGGCCTTGCCCATGTACCCCACAAGGGGTCTACCCCAGTGGCCAGTTTCATAAGCCAGAAACACAGTCGACAAACTGCAGTTGTCCGAGAAAACCACAGTAATCCGACGTTATCGGTCTCGTGTTGCTTACAGGCGAGCAAAGGCGAGAATATCTCGCGGCGAGCGCTCGCGTAGCTAGCAGCCTAAGCAACGCCCTTATTGAAAACGAGGCAGAGGCTAGCATATCAAGATGGCGTCGAATGATGTGCAAAAGTTCGTACTATCTGAATTAGTCGATGACACTGAAACTGTGGGTGCACAAAGCTGCCAAGGCCACAGAAAAATAATGCAAGCAGCCGCAAACCAAACTCCAATCGACGTCCCGGACGCCTACATTGAGCGGAATGTGAACTTTGTGGAAATTACGGTGCCACGATACAACGAGTGTCAGTTCCGAAGCCACTTTTGGGTGAACAGGAACGTTTTTCAGGTAAGAATGCTTTATCTATTTTAAATTGGTTTACTCTGTATTAACATGCTAGTCACCCATTGCGTGATTACATTAATGGGAAACTCATCAACTGCTGTTAGTGTACTTTTTTTAGGGCCGTTATTTTACACCGGAGCTCACCCGTCCCTAGCGCCAAGTCTCTACTTTAAACGGCAATCTAAGAAACTCACTTGCAGGTTCACTTTGCGGGCGACATGTATTCCCTGTCTTTGGTGTTGTTTTAAGTAAAGTGCGATTCTCCGTTAGTCCAGAACCTGCACGTCATTTTCACTGCGTCATATTCGAGTCCCTGTAAATTACGTCTACTGTCTTGGTAAACCCAACCCTCCTAGTGGTCTCATTTTTTTAACACCCCCCCCCCCCCCCTTCCTGTTTTATCAAAGACCCCTTTTTATTACAAGATAGTTTAGAGAAGTAGAGGTTACATGCCGAGTCTCAGTGATTATTAAAAATAATGGTCGAAGTTAGCGGATCATGAAAAATGCGAGCTTCAGCGAGCTTTTTCATGACCGCGAACTGAGACCATTATTTTTAATAATCACTGAGACGAGGTGTGTAACCTCTTTATTCCTCCTTTCTTCAGTTATTCAAAGAAAACAGGAGTTTTTGTGCGAAAGTTTGATCGAATCCGAATCACTCAACCAGTCAACCTGCGCAGGCGATCGATTAATGCGCGGTTGTATAGTTCCGTGCAAATCATTCCATTCTGTTAACACTTCTTGTCAGTTTCCCTGTTTTGGACTAAAATAAAGTACACAGATATGCTGTTATTCTGCTATGGCGGTAAAGGCAGATATTGTGTGTTCTGTTTATGTTTTAGTATTATCTTAGGATAATGTTCTTTCGTCAAATGGGACTAGCAGACGAACTTTTGCACCCGTGTTCCAACGTTAATTACTGTATGAAGTTCAGTTTTCTGGGGAAACTAGTGTATGAAACCGCTTTATGTTGTTTAAATTGATGAGATGTGTGCATTTGGTTGCGTGCGATCTGTTTATAAAATGAAATATTGTTGAAAACTGACCGTCGGATTGCAGTCAGTGTTGTCGAAGATACTGCGTTAAAAGAAGGGGAACTACTCTTGTCGCTAGAGTATGAGTTACTTGCCTTGGGAATTCGCTTGTGATGAACGGTTTGTGCACAGCAGATCTAGATTCAGAAAACAACCGAACTCATGGATTTTATATGGAGATTCATGTGTTCAGGCCTGTAGTTGTTAATTTAAATGCGGTATGTTTGTATTGTTTGCTCCAGAGATGTATACTTCGTACGTATAGAGCGTTCGGAACTTTTCAGTCGCAAAAGTAGTACCGAAACAGAACAGCTTCTCAACCCATTGCACTATCGAGGATTCAGGCTGTTGCTGGCTCGTTATTTGTTTGGTTGCTGGGTCATTATCGAAAAATAACTAGCTCTACAAGTTTACAGAGGTAAAGAAGCAGAGGGGGGAATAAAGAGGTTACATACCTCGTCTCACTGATTATTAAAAATAATGGTCTCAGTTCGCGGTCATGAAAAAGCTCGCTTTCCTTCCTTCAGTTATTCAAAGAAAAGAGGAATTTTTGTGCGAAAGTTTGATCGAATCCAAATCACTCAACCAGTCTACCTGCGCTGGCGATTGAATAATGCGCGGTTGTATAGTTCAGGGAAAATCAATCAATTCTGTTAACACTTCTTGTCAGTTTCCCTGTTTTGGACTAAAATCAAGTACACAGTTATGTTGTTATTCTGCTGTGCCGGTAAAGGCAGATAGTGTGTGTTCTGGTCATGTTTTGGTATCGCTTAGGAAATGTTCTTTCTTCGAATGGGACAAGCAGACGAACTTTTGCACCCGTGTTCCAACGTTAAAAACTGTATGAAGTTCCGTTTTCTGGGGCAAAAAAGTGTATGAAACCGCTCTAAGTTCTTTAAATTGATGCGATTTGTGCATTTGGTTGCGTGTGATCTGTTTATAAAATGAAATATTGTCGAAAACTAACCGTCGGATTGCAGTCTCTTGTCCAAGCAACTCAGTTCAGAAAATTTGGAAGGGGAACTACTCTTGTCGTACGCGAGTTACTTGCCTTGGGAGTTTGCGTGCACTCATAAGAGATCTAAAGCGAGTTTCTCTGCACTGATCGTTAGATTTGGATTTAGAAAACAACCAAACTCATAGATTTTATATGGAGATTAATGTGTTCAAGCCTGTAGTTGCCAGTTTAAATGCAGTATGTTTGTATTGTTTGGTCTAGAGATGTATATTTCGTACATTGGAGCTTTCGGAACTTTTCAATCGCTAAAGTAGTTCCCTCAAAGTCTAACTCATCAACATGTGAGCTATCGAGGATTCAGGCCCGTTGTTGGGTAAGTGATTTTGGTTGTTGGATAAGTTACCGAAAAATAACTAGCCCTACACCTTTACAGAGAGAAAGAAGCAGAGGGGGGAATAATACTACATAAACAGAGAAAAGAAGGCAAACAAAACCAGTGCCTTTGTCTATCGAAACCTCAGGGGCTGCTCCCATCCTGTTCAGGCCACCTCAAAAGGGCCTGTCCGACAGCCTGGAGATGACACAGCGTCGTTCCGCAAGGAGGATCCTGCACGACTTCAAACCCACAAGTAGTGCAACGGAACTCGTCTCCAGGCTCAAGCTGGACCCCCTCATACAACGGCGCACCGCGACCAGGGCAACCATGATGTACAAAATCATGAGTGGACTGGTCGAGGCAGTCCCAAGGGAAGGCACACTGACACCGGTCCCAAGATCAACCAGGGGGCACACCACCAGACTCCAGGTCCCACAGTCCCGCACCGACTCACACAGAACGTCGTTCTTTCTGTCTGCAATCCGCCTCTGGAATAACATCCCCCAAGAGGCTGTGAGCGCAGACTCGCCCCAGGCCTTCAGAACCAACGTCGAGACCTGGCTCTGAGGTGCGAGCCCATAGGCACCCCCTGTCTAAACCCACTCCCTGTCTGCCCCCCTCCCCTCCCCACTAGATTCATCCCCTCTCCAGCCCCACTCCCTCCCCTCAGTAATAGACCCCCCCCCCCTCTATCCCTCAGCAGTGATACAGGTAGATTCTATCGCTCTTGCTCCGTATTGTCCGTGCTGTTTTTATATTTAGTCAAGTTTTGACTAAATATTTTAACATCGAGGGGGAATCGAAACGAGGGTCGTGGTGTATGTGCGTGTGTGTGTATGTGTGTGTGTGCGTGTGTCTGTGTGTCTGTGTGTGTGTGTGTGTGTAGAGCGATTCAGACTAAACTACTGGACCGATCTTTATGAAATTTGACATGAGAGTTCCTGGGTATGAAATCCCCGAACGTTTTTTTCATTTTTTTGATAAATGTCTTTGATGACGTCATATCCGGCTTTTCGTGAAAGTTGAGGCGGCACTGTCACGCCCTCATTTTTCAACCAAATTGGTTGAAATTTTGGTCAAGTAATTTTCGACGAAGCCCGGACTTCGGTATTGCATTTCAGCTTGGTGGCTTAAAAATTAATTAATGACTTTGGTCATTAAAAATCTGAAAATTGTAAAAAAAAATAAAAATTTATAAAACGATCCAAATTTACGTTTATCTTATTCTCCATCATTTGCTGATTCCAAAAACATATAAATATGTTATATTCGGATTAAAAACAAGCTCTGAAAATTAAATATATAAAAATTATTATCAAAATTAAATTGTCCAAATCAATTTAAAAACACTTTTATCTTATTCCTTGTCGGTTCCTGATTCCAAAAACATATAGATATGATATGTTTGGATTAAAAACACGCTCAGAAAGTTAAAACAAAGAGAGGTACAGAAAAGCGTGCTATCCTTCTTAGCGCAACGACTACCCCGCTCTTCTTGTCAATTTCACTGCCTTTGCCATGAGCGGTGGACTGACGATGCTACGAGTATACGGTCTTGCTGAAAAATGGCATTGCGTTCAGTTTCATTCTGTGAGTTCGACAGCTACTTGACTAAATATTGTATTTTCGCCTTACGCGACTTGTATTGTTTTGTCGGGGCCCGGTTGCTGCGCTTGGTAGCACTGGGTGGTAGACGAGCCCAGGGCCTGAATTTGGGCACCAGGCCAAATTGCGTAAAGTAAGCTTGCCTACCAACCCACCCATGTTTTTATATTTAGTCAAGTTTTGACTAAATATTTTAACATCGAGGGGGAATCGAAACGAGGGTCGTGGTGTATGTGCGTGTGTGTGTGTGTGTCTGTGTGTGTGTGTGTGTGTGTGTGTGTGTGTGTGTGTGTAGAGCGATTCAGACTAAACTACTGGACCGATCTTTATGAAATTTGACATGAGAGTTCCTGGGTATGAAATCCCCGAACGTTTTTTTCATTTTTTTGATAAATGTCTTTGATGACGTCATATCCGGCTTTTCGTGAAAGTTGAGGCGGCACTGTCACGCCCTCATTTTTCAACCAAATTGGTTGAAATTTTGGTCAAGTAATCTTCGACGAAGCTCGGGGTTCGGTATTGCATTTCAGCTTGGTGGCTTAAAAATTAATTAATGACTTTGGTCATTAAAAATCTGAAAATTGTAAAAAAAAAAAAAAATTTATAAAACGATCCAAATTTACGTTTATCTTATTCTCCATCATTTGCTGATTCCAAAAACATATAAATATGTTATATTCGGATTAAAAACAAGCTCTGAAAATTAAATATATAAAAATTATTATCAAAATTAAATTGTCCAAATCAATTTAAAAACACTTTCATCTTATTCCTTGTCGGTTCCTGATTCCAAAAACATATAGATATGATATGTTTGGATTAAAAACACGCTCAGAAAGTTAAAACAAAGAGAGGTACAGAAAAGCGTGCTATCCTTCTTAGCGCAACTACTACCCCGCTCTTCTTGTCAATTTCACTGCCTTTGCCATGAGCGGTGGACTGACGATGCTACGAGTACGGCCTTGCTGAAAAATGGCAGCTACTTGACTAAATATTGTATTTTCGCCTTACGCGACTTGTTTGTTGTTGTTTTGTTTTGTTTTGTTTTTACATTTAGTCAAGTTATGACTAAATGTTTTAACATCGAGGGGGGAATCGAGACGAGGGTCGTGGTGTATGTGTGTGTGTCTGTGCGTGTGTGTGTGTGTGTGTGTGTGTGAGCGATTCAGACTAAACTACTGGACCGATCTTTATGAAATTTGACATGAGAGTTCCTGGGTATGAAATCCCCAGACGTTTTTTTCATTTTTTTGATAAATGTCTTTTATGACGTCATATCCGGCTTTTCGTGAAAGTTGAGGCGGCACTGTCACGCTCTCATTTTTCAACCAAATTGGTTGAAATTTTGGTCAAGTAATGTTCGACGAAGCCCGGACTTCGGTATTGCATTTCAGCTTGGTGGCTTACAAATTAATTAATGACTTTGGTCATTAAAAATCTGAAAATTGTAAAAAAAAAAAAAAATTATAAAACGATCCAAATTTACGTTCATCTTATTTTCCATCATTTTCTGATTCCAAAAACATATAAATATGTTATATTTGGATTAAAAACAAGCTCTGAAAATTAAATATATAAAAATTATTATCAAAATTAAATTGTCGAAATCAATTTAAAATCACTTTCATCTTATTCCTTGTCGGTTCCTGATTCCAAAAACATATAGATATGATATGTTTGGATTAAAAACACGCTCAGAAAGTTAAAACAAAGAGAGGTACAGAAAAGCGTGCTATCCTTCTTAGCGCAACTACTACCCCGCTCTTCTTGTCAATTTCACTGCCTTTGCCATGAGCGGTGGACTGACGATGCTACGAGTATACGGTCTTGCTGAAAAATGGCATTGCGTTCAGTTTCATTCTGTGAGTTCGACAGCTACTTGACTAAATGTTGTATTTTCGCCTTACGCGACTTGTTACATTTAGTCAAGTTTTGACTAAATGTTTTAACGTAGAGGGGGGAATCGAGACGAGGGTCGTGGTGTATGTGTGTCTGTGTGTCTGTCTGTGTGTGTGTGTAGAGCGATTCAGACTAAACTACTGGACCGATCTTTATGAAATGTGACAGGAGAGTTCCTGGGTATGATATCCTCAGACGTGTTTTTCATTTTTTTGATAAATGTCTTTGATGACGTCATATCCGGCTTTTCGTGAAAGTTGAGGCGGCACTGTCACGCCCTCATTTTTCAACCAAATTGGTTGAAATTTTGGTCAAGTAATCTTCGACAAAGCCCGGACTTCGGTATTGCATTTCAGCTTGGTGGCTTAAAAATTAATTAATGACTTTGGTCATTAAAAATCTGAAAATTGTAAAAAAAATATTTTTTTTATAAAACGATCCAAATTTACGTTCATCCATTATTTGCTGATTCCAAAAACATATAAATATGTTATATTTGGATTAACAACAAGCTCTGAAAATTAAATATATAAAAATTATTATCAACATTTTTTGTTCGAAATCAATTTAAAAACACTTTCATCTTATTCCTTGTCGGTTCCTGATTCCAAGAACATATAGATATGATATGTTTTGATTAAAAACACGCTCAGAAAGTTAAAACGAAGAGAGGTACAGAAAAGCGTGCTATCCTTCTCAGCGCAACGAATACCCCGCTCTTCTTGTCAATTCCACTGGCACTGCCTTTGCCACGGGCGGTGGAGTGACGATGCTACGAGTGTACGGTCTTGCTGCGTTGCGTTGCGTTCAGTTTCATTCTGTGAGTTCGACAGCTACTTGACTAAATGTTGTATTTTCGCCTTACGCGACTTGTTTAAATTTGCACAGGCACAATATCCACTTTATCTTTCACTCTAGGGTAATTAGGCGCACCAACCAAACTGAGGATTGTTGCCCTGTAAAGGGAATTCCTCATTATCGTGAAAAAGAAGAAGGCTTGCTGTGTGAGTGTGTCCTACCAGATTCACACGAGTTGTTTTTTTAAGTCGGCGTGGCTCGAGATCCGGCGAGCCGGATCCGGAGCCTGGGGGCTCAAACACCGGCAGTCACCAGTATCTCACACAATACTACTTTCCTATTTTTCACCTGTCTGTCACTTGCCTTCATAGCTGCTCAATCGGTAGTGAAATGCACTAGAAATCTAACCTTGGTTGGGTTCGGCTGGGACTTTAATTGTAAATTGTACAGACATGGGTAAATTGTCAGATAATTTGGAATAAAATTAACACTGTGATCTGCATATTTTAATGCAATTGTCTGTTCTTTACAGGAGATGTTATCCAGTGGCCACGGAGGTGTGACCTGGCGCGATTAGCTGGGAAATGGTCAGCAAGACCTGGTTTTCCTGGCGTCGTGGGAGCCATTGATGGGACTTACATTACGATACCAGGAACCAGGGATAAAAACAGGGACGCGTACATCTCTTTCAGATAAGTGGAATGTTAATGTAGGCAGAACTGAAAGGTTGGAGGACCTGACCATTATGGTGCCTGTGTATTTATCCCCTATTGTATTGAAATACTGGAGTAACAATAGCAGTATGATTTCATCATTGGAATCTACTGTAATTTTAATGAAGTCACAACATGCACACATGTATACATGATGTGTATGATTTCTAAATTGAATCTTTGAATTTATAGACAGGTATTTGAGGTTTTTTTGTGTTTTTAAGTATGGATAATATTTATTTTTTTAACCGAGGTTGGGAGTTCAGACGAGGGTGATGGTGTGTGTATTAATTCCAAGAAATCATCATCATAAAACTTTACATACATATTGTTCCTCCGACCTTTTTTTTATTCTTTTTTTTAGATACATGTCATATCCCGCTTTTTGTGAAAGTTGAGGCAGCACTTTCATGCGCTCATATTCTGATCAAATTGATTAATATTTTGGTCAAGCATTCTTTGACTATGCATGGATAATAGGGATGTTTTTCAGCTTCGAATTCATGAATTTATATTATTCGTTATCATTTCATATATATATATATTATATATGCATGTCATATTTACGCTCAAAATGCACTGAATTATAAATTAAGTAGATGTGCAACGCCAAGGCACTGCATACCCCAGCGAAAGACAAACCTCTCTCTCTCTCTCTCTCTCTCTCTCTCTCTCTCTCTCTCTCTCTCTCTCTCACTCTCTCTCTCTCAAACACACACACACACTCACACACACACACACACACACACACACACACACCCCAAGTCACACACGCACATACACACACTCACTCACACGCACTCACTCACTCTCACAAAAACTTCATACACACAAAACACACACCCATACGCACATATGGACAGACAGACATACACACCTTTACAAACAAACACACATACACGCACACACATACACGTATGCACACACACACACACACACCACACACACACTCACACACACACACGAGTACAGACTAATGCACGCGTGCGCGCGCACACACACACACACACACAAATACACACACACACACACACACCCCACTCACACACACGAGTACAGACTCATGCACGCGTGCACACACACATAAATACACACACACACACACACACACACTCACACACACACACGAGTACAGACTCATGCACGCGTGCGCACACACACACACACACACACACACACACACATACACACACACACACACCACACACACACTCACACACACACGAGTACAGACTCATGCACGCGTGCGCTCACACAAATACACACACACACACACACCACACACACACTCACACACACACACACACACACACACACACAAATACACACACACACACACACACACACCACACACACACACGAGTACAGACTCATGCACGCGTGCGCACACACAAATACACACACACACACACACACACACACACACCACACACACACGAGTACAGACTCATGCACGCGTGCGCACACACACACAAATACACACACACACACACACACACACACACACACACACACACACACACACACATACACACACACACACACAGAAACACTAACACATGTGCACAAAATGAACACAAACACACACACCGCGCGAGAGAGAAAGACTACAGGGAGGCATGACGTCATGATGCATTAATTGACGTCAAAGACTTTTGACCGTGACGTATTTTTCTTACGCGAGCTTTATCCATAGACTTGGAAACTACGGAATTTCTACCCGTCCAAAGCGGCCTTGGGTGGCGTTTGCTCAAAAAATGGGGGCGCCAATTTTACCCACCGTATTTTTGTTAGTATGGTCCCAATTTTTGGTGAACTTCCATCTCCAACTGTGGCCCATTTTCGGGCACAAAGAATCCTTCTTTATCATGTATTATTCGGTATGCACATTTCTCAAATCGACTACAGTATAGCGTTCACGGGATACCTCCAGCTTCGCTGGGATAAAATATGGGACATTAGGCACCTCATTCCCATGTTCTGCAGAGACGAGCTGGACCCAGTTCAGTCTTACGGTTTAGGCTAACAAAGCAAGTTAGGACATGTATGTAGTCTATGTGGTGGTTGGTTTTTAGTTTCTGGCCGATAGATAGATGAATTATTTTTATATTGCTTTACGCGACTTGTTTCAGGTTGTTTGCGACAAAGATCTCCTCTTCCTGGATGTGTTCACGGGCTATGACAGCCGAGTCTTCCGCAACTCGGATCTCGTTGGAGTCGCAAGTAATCTGCCTCCGGAATTCCATGTGATTGGGGACTCAGCCTACCCTCTCTGCGACTACCTGCTGGTTCCATTCCGCGACAATGGCCATCTGAAACTGCCTGCAACAAAGCCCAGACAAGGACCAGAGTCGACGTGGAGCGTGCCATTGGTTTGTTGAATGAAAAATTCCGCAGACTGAAAGATCTCGACATGACTAACATCCGGGAAGTTCCAACATTCATTTTCTCAGCATGTGTTCTACACAACTTTATCATTTTAGACAATGGCGTCGACGAGGATGACATCGACTTGTCGGACAGTAACGATGAAGACGAGGAAGGAGGTCAATGTGGTGGTGATCACTGCATGTCTGCACACAAAGAAGACTGGAAATTGCAAATGTTCTTTCTTGATAATTGTTGTGTTTCAGGGAAGTGTTGAGTACAGTCCACCGTATATCATTCTACGAGGCTGTATTTCTTGTAAATAACAAGTCCTGGCAGTGTGTATTGAGTTGCATATTCGAATGCGTTGTGTAACCTTCCATTTAAATTTTAATGTGAAGAAATAACTGGGTAAAGGTTGAGTTCCTGGTGAGATCTTTCTGACTCACAAGAAACATACTTACTGCCAAATGTTCAAATATGGAACCAAGTTATTTATTTGTTCAGTTTAATGTCATTTACGTTATAAGCTGATCAGACGCACCAAAGATGCTAATTAAAGAATATGAGTTTACAGAAAGGAGGAGACAACCCAAACGAGAACAGCCACCCTATGGGGGTCGACCCTATAACTTTTTATTACATTTGTCAAAAAACCCCAAAAAAACCCCAAGAAAACAAGTGCAGAAAACGCAATGAAAGCGAAAGCGCTCGAGTCGTCCTGCAGACGATGCAAGGGAAATTACTAAAAAGGCCCAACAGACGCTTGCCATGACAAAATTGGTGGCATCTTCTTCGGTTGCGAGTGCTACACGCTTGGTTGCTCTACTATTAAGAAAAAAAAGTTTAAAAAAAAGTGATTGCCTACCTTCCTACCCTATTTATTTTGGCTATGTTACCTTAACCACACCTATTTGTTTTTGTTTTTTGTTGCCTAGTTGGTAACGCAAGACAATAAAATTATGGTTATCTTACAGTTACACACAAGCTTTAGTGATTCACGATGTTAAAAATGAATTGATAGCAATTCCTCTGAATTAAAGTTAAACGCCATTAATCCAAAGGTTCTAGTTTCAAATAGGTAAGAAAACACTAATTGTTTAATTTAGATCAATGTCAATGATGACCAGCAAAGTCACTATCTTCTCAATTCAATATGATAAGCATCACTGCCTGAAGCATACTAACTTTTGACCAGGATTGTGTTACTGATAAAATACACAATCCTATCCTTGCCACTCATTGATTATACAGTGAGACTTGTCTCCACATATTGTTGTTAATCAATTAGCTATGTGTAGCTCCAACCAAAACAAACAGATTTACCTTCATTGTAAATGTTGTTCGTCTTTCTTTTTTGAAGATGGCCGCAGACACATGGTATGCTTGGATGTCTGGTCTGATTTGTGCGTAGATAGCTGATGAGCTTATCTGGGCCACGAATCCCTTCCCGCATGTGACTGTTCAGGTGCTGGGGTGCTGGCTGCTCTAGTTTTCCGGATTGTGCGCTTTTGCTCTGCAATGTGGATTGTTCTCTTTTCCACTCTCTAATTATTATAGCTTATGCTACGCCATTTCGGTCTGTTGCTCTCGAGATTGGAACTGAATATCAAGGGTTTTTAGAGAAGCTTTTAGTGTGTCCTTATAATTATATCTTTACTTTTGCCCTCCAACATCACATTTTCCAGACAGAGTTCACCATGAAGGAGCTTTGGGATGCAGTGATCCAGCATGCGACATACATGTCCTGCCCATGCTATTTATTTAATTGATTTAAACCGGATCTACTTACAATCACTCAAATCTGTTAATCCATCCATTATTTTAATCTTCAACAAATAGTTTGTGTGTGTGTGCCTCAAGAGCAGTTACTGTCCTTACATGAAATTACTGCCCTTACATCAAAATATAACAACAATGTGACACACAAAGTGTTGGATACAAATGTTGTGTTGGCTACATATTGTCTTGATTAAGAAGGGAACAGCTTAATTGCTTTCAGGGAATAAATCATAAAATGTCTGTAGCAAAATGGCATTTCTTGTGGAGGCTTTTAATCTTGTGATGTCTTGTTTGCGAATTTGCCTTATCATTATGTTCTATTTGTACAAGGTCATTTTTTTGTTCAATTTCAGTTGGATGTACAACTCAAATTATGTCTGTGCGTCTCATCAGTAAGCTTTTGTCATTGTCAGAACAATACATCAAGTCTTCAAGGCTCCCGTAAGAACTCGACAAACAGTAACACAAACTCACTCACTCTGTCACACACAGGCAGAGTTAAAACTAACGCATCATATCAACTCCATGTATAATTTTCTAAAGAAAGCAAACAGATAAAATGACTGTGTGAATGTTTGTTGTTGGTGCAGTTGTCCCCTCACTTGCACACAGACACAGACACACACACAGACACACACACAGACACACACACACACACACACACACACACACACACACACACACACACACACACACACACACACACACACTTTTAAACTGCATCAGCATAATAATCATGGCAAAGCTTGTCTACAATCATTAACCTACCCAAGAGCTTGCGTAGCAAGATAATGTATTCTTGAATTTGTCATACGACTAAGAGTTAAAGATATGGGCGTCACAAGGGTCACACTCAGACATGTTCACATGAGGGTCCGAAGTCTGTGATATTTTCCAGTGACAGAATGTCCTGCTAGCCACCAGCTCCGCACGCTTGGGCATGAATGCTCATCAAGAAGACCATTGACCATTATCTCTCATACTGGCTATGTGAAAGGTATGAAGGTCAATGACAGAAAAAACATGTACTTCCTCACTGCAGCCCCGGGAAGCTTGTTAATCCTGTCCCACTCAATTCTCGGGATGTTCTTGTGGTAGCACAGCCTCTTGTTCAGAGTACATAATGCACTAAACAAGTACATAATGCACTAAACAAGTACATAATGCACTAAACAAGTACATAATGCACTATGTCTTTGTATCACAGAGTTGTAATGTTAATTTGTAAGGACGTCCTTTCCTGGAACAAATGAAGAGTTTGATTTCAACGCTGCAGTGTTCTCTGCCCTGGATTGTAGCTTGCCCGTCAGCAGTAGATCTGAGAGTAGCCTACTGTGTTCATTTGGAAATCTACCATCAGCTTATTTGTCTTTTGCACTGTATACACAATCAGCAATAGGTGACCACTTTTTCCACTGCTGTCCTCAGTCATTATACTTTTCATCAAGACTTGTCACAATGCCGAGTGGATCTAAATTCGGAAAGTCTTCATGTGGCGATGGCATATCTGACGTAGCGTCGATCTTCTTTCTGAAACAAAAGGCAAAATGCGATTAGTTGTGATGACTAAAACCTACACAAATATAAACAGTGTTTTGATACTGAATACTTACTTACTTAGGCTATTATGAACCCCCGGGGGAGCATAGGCCATCGACGACAATTCTCCATCCGACACGGTCCTGGGCTGCCCTTTCGATCTGGCTCCAGGTCTTCCCCTGCCTGTTGATCTCTGCTTCAGTGTCTCGTCTCCAGCTGTTGCGCGGCCGGCCTCTCTTCCTTTTCCCTTGTGGATTCCACTTCAGGGCTTGCCTCGTGATACTGGATGCTGGCTTTCTCAGGGTGTGCCCTATCCAGCCCCATTTCCTCCGGAGAATTTGCTGCGCCGCTGGCTTCTGGTCAGCTCTCTGCCAGAGGTCTTCATTTCGGATTCTGTCCATCTGATGTTTAGGATGCGCCTTAAGCAGGTGTTGACAAAGATTTGGATCTTTCCCAGCATGGTCTCTGTTGTCCTCCATGTCTCACACCCATAGAGAAGAACAGACTTGACGTTTGAATTGAAGATCCGAAGCTTCGTCCTTTGGCTAATCTCCTTGGAACTCCAGATCTTCTTTAGCATGACAAAGGCTCCCCGTGCTTTCCCAATCCTTGCTTTGACGTCCCTGTCCGAGCCTCCTTGTCCGTCAATGATGCTCCCCAGGTAAACAAAGGACTCCACTTCCTTGATGGGCTCCCCATTGATCATCACCGGATTGTCGGCTGTGGTGTTGGTCTTAATCAATTCGGTTTTCCTCTTGTTGATCTTGAGTCCTACACCGGCTGATATTGTCTCCAGGTGAGTAGTCTTGTCTTGCATTTGGGCATGGTTGTGGGAAAGGAGGGCAAGATCATCCGCAAAGTCGACCCACCTTTACCTATGCAGTATGGGAACCGTAAAATATGCGAAACATGTCAACTGGTTCTTACAATAATTTTGACGGGCAACACAGCCAACACACTATTCACAGTTCATTTTGATGAGTAACTGGGGTACTCTCTGATAGCCTCGTTTGAGTGATAACGATCAACTAACTCTCTCTCTCTCTCTCTCTTTCTCTCTCTCCATACACACACACACACACACACACACACACACACACACACACACCACAACTGAACACAGACAACACGTACACAACGCACACTGACGAATGCACACACACACGCACACACTCTCTATAACTGCACGCACACTCTCCGTCTCTCTCTTCAAAACACACACAAACACTGATGTACACACACACATACACATGACACGCGCGAGAGATAAGTCCAAAAAGGGAAGACGTCACGATGCATTGACGTCAAAGGTCTACTTGCCCTACTCGAAATTTATACCCGCATACACTACAGCGGCATTTGGTGGCGTTTGATCAAACATTGAATATGTAGAGAACACCCACCGCAATCAACTCAGTATGTCCCCAAAGTTTGGTAAGTTTCTGTCCCCAACTGTAGCCACAGTTTGACAGACAAAAAATCCTTCTTTATTATGTGTTATTGGGAATAAAAATTCTCAAGGACGAAAGTCATCTCAGTATATGTTCGAAAAAAATCGCTGGGATTACAAAGAAACACTGTTCTGCGCTTTAACTTGGACAAAAAGTTAATGACATCACTTACCACTTTAGAGCTTCTCCCAATTCGCTTTGTTGACATCGCAATTGAAACAAGAGGCGAAGCCTTCAAGGCTCACGTAAGAAATCGACAAACAGTAACACAAACTCAATCACTCCGTCACACACACACACACACACACACACACACACACACACACACACACACACACACACACACACACACACACACACACACACACACAGTAAGCATAGGTGAAACTGTGCAAGAAAGCGAGACCCTGGATCTGCCAAGTAGTCTCGGCCCGCTCACAATAACAATGACCGAGACTTTCAGTAATTCCTTTGCGTGACGTCTAACCCTCTTACGTCATAATGTGACGTCTTCAAATAGTTTCTATCACACACGTCGAACACTTTTGACCGAGACTGACGTAATCCATAGACTCGGAAATGTTAAAGTTTCTATCACAGACATACACACGCACGCACGCACGCACGCACATACGCACATACGCACATACGCACGCACGCACAGACAGACAAAGTTACGATCGCATAGGCTACACTTACGTGAGCCAAAAACTGTTGTCCTCAAACATGAAACCGAGTCGATAGCCGCCATGTTTTCTCGCTACGCTAGCACACGCTAGCAACGTTGGAGGCTGCTAGCGTAATCTCGCCAATACCTAGCGTCACTCGCGGCGAGAGTGCCTAAAAAACGGCACTTCTCGCCCCACTCGCCATTTCTCGCCTTGCCTAGCCTGAAAGCAACACGCGTCTGGGGCCAGTTTCATAAGCCAGAAACACAGTCGACCAACTGCAGTTGTCCGAGAGAACCACAGTAATCCGACGCCTCGGGTTTCACGAACAAAATTTCAGTCGGTCGACTGCGGGTCGTCTCACCGGAAGTCGGCCAAACACGGTGATGCTCTCCCCCCAACACTGTGTTCGGCTTACTGCGGTAAACCGAAAATAAATGTAATTATCCGCACAGTCAATGGCAGAATGCTCACACTTTTTTGGATTGTGAGCCAAACCTTGTGATTGTTCTTCGAAATGTATCTATCATGACGCAGTAATCCAGGAGAGAAGTCAGGGTTATGTCTTGAAGACGTCACATTATGGCGTAAGAGGGCTTGACGTCACGCGAAGGAATTACTGAAAGTCTCGGTCATTGTTATTTTGAGCGGGCCGAGACTTGTTTTTTCTTCGAAATCGGCCATTTCCACGTGCGAATGAGCAAGCGGAAGTGGTAATGTTGCTAAATTTAGCCCTCGACTTGGCCATTCGGATTACTGTACAGTCAGTCGACTGCGGTTGTCCGCGGGTGACGGTGATTTGCTCATGAAACGCGCTTTTCGGTGACACGGCGATCAACCGCAGTCCATCGACTGGGCAGTCGATCGACTGTCAGTCGGTTCCCTGCTATCTTATGAAACTGGCCCCTGGTTTCACGAACAAAATTTCAGTCGGCCGACTGCGGGTCGTCTCACCGGAAGTTGGCCAAACACGGTGATGCTCTCCCCCCAACACTGTGTTCGGCTTACTGCGGTAAACCGAAAATAAATGTAATTATCCGCACAGTCAATGGCAGAATGCTCACACTTTTTTGGATTGTGAGCCAAACCTTGTGATTGTTCTTCGAAATGTATCTATCATGACGCAGTAATCCAGGAGACAAGTCAGGGTTATGTCTTGAAGACGTTACATTATGGCGTAAGAGGGTTAGACGTCACGCGAAGGAATTACTGAAAGTCTCGGTCATTGTTATTTTGAGCGGGCCGAGACTTGTTTTTTCTTCGAAATCGGCCATTTCCGCGTGCGAATGAGCAAACGGAAGTGATAATGTTGCTAAATTTAGCCCTCGACTTGGCCATTCGGATTACTGTACAGTCGGTCGACTGCGGTTGTCCGCGGGTGACGGTGATTCGCTCATGAAACGCGCTTTTCGGTGACCCTGCGATCAGCCACAGTCCATCGCCTGGGCAGTCGATCGACTGTCAGTCGGTTCACTGCTATCTTATGAAACTGGCCCTGTTGTAACCCCCCCCCCCTCTGGCTTAACTGCTTCGCCCCTGGTGTGTGTGTGTGTGTGTGTGTGTGTGTGTGTGTGTGTGTGTGTGTGTGTGTGTGTGTGTGTGTGTGTGTGTGCGTGCGTGCAGGCGTGGGAATGGTTCATAATCTGAACCACTTCTAAAATGGAACACCTCATTCCTGATATACAATATCAAGCTAGTTATCCCGGTGAAACAAGAAGTGGTCCATACCTCGGGCCCTTCCCCGAACTTCAAGGTTGTTTGGCTGGTCTTCTCTCTGGGTGACAGTAAGGTTGTTTGGCTGGTCTTCTCTCTGGGTGACAATAAGGCTCCAGGACTGAGGTGCACGAACCGAAAGTGTGTGGAACCCAAACGGGAGAGAACCAATGATTGAACCAATCTGATTAGTTTCAAATCCAACAAAGCTCAATGTCAACCATTCTAACACCGCTGCTCGCTCCCACCCTGTCCCACCCTGTCCCACCCGGTCCCACCCTGTTCCACCCGGTCCCACCCTGTCCCACCTTGTCCCACCCGGTCCCACCCGGTCCCACCCGGTCCCACCCTATCCCACCCGGTCCCACCCGGTCCCACCCTGTCCCACCCGGTCCTACCCTGTCCCACCCGGTCCCACTCTGTCCCACCCGGTCCCACCCGGTCCCACCCTGTCCCACCCGGTCCCACCCGGTCCCACCCGGTCCCGCTTTCTCGTGCGCCTCGGCCCAAAACTCAACGGAAAGCAAGGTGTCTTTCTTGTTGCTTCTGCCTTTTTTTCTCCAAGTGGAAATTTTCCGCCCAATCTCCAAGAAAAGAAAGATGTCTTTCTTGTAGTTTCAGCTTTCTTTTCTGCAAGTGACAATCAGGCGCCACAAGTTGACGAAAAAGCGAGCAAGGTATGTTCATCATTGTTTCACTGTTCTCCCCTCCCAGCACCAAGTTCGCCCCGAAACCCAACGAGAAGGGCGAGCTGGTGAGCCCGGAACCCTACGCCATGATCGGCAACCCCACCTATCCCAACTTCTCGGTGGAAGCCACCCAGATCGTGCGCTACTACCTCACCTGTCAGTTCGAGTACCTCAAGATCGACGACCTGCTCAACTTTATGTTCCTGAACCGCAACAACACCATCGAGTTCTACGAGTGTATCCGCGACTTTCCCAAGAACGAGGCCTACTTCCCGCGATACCTCGGCTGTATCTGGCAACTCAAGCAGCTCTGTCTTAGCAAGGATATCATGGTGAGTGTGTTACAGAGACATTCAGATGGACTGATTGACAGACAGACAGACAGACATTCATACAGACAGACAGACAGCCAGCCATACAGCCAACCAGCCAGGCAGCCAGGCAGCCAGACAGACATATATGCAGGCAGACAGACAGACAGACAGACAGACAGACAGTTAAGGCTGCATTGTCTCATCAAAGAAATCATGAGGTTGTGACACAGACAGCTAGGACAAAAGATAGACAAACAAAAAGAGAGACAGACAGACAGACAGACAGACAGACGCACAGACCATTCATATTTCTTCTATTCTATTTATTCCATTCACACAACAAATATTTTGACGAACATAAAATCACCACCACGATCCTCCCCACGCAGGTGTCGAAGCTGATCAGGTTCCCCGCCAAGCTCCTCCGACCTCTAATGGAGGAGTTCCCCAACCTGAAGATCATGTACCTGGTGCGCGACCCCCGGGGTACCCTGTCCTCCGAGATGGCCATCCTCAAGTACTACGAGAAGACCTCTGTCAAGGAGGCTGCGGACTCTTTCTGCAAGATGGTCAGTGACGACGCTGAGAACATCCGCTGGCTGTCCGAGTCCTACCCTGACAGGATCAAGACCATCCGCTATGAGACTATTGCAAGGTTGGTGGTAATGTTGATGTTGTTGTTGTTGGTGGTGGTACAGTTGTTGTTGTTGTTGTAGTTGTTAATGCTGGTGGTGGTGGTGTTTGTAATTTAAGTTTGTGGTTGTGGTGGTGGTGGTGGTGTTGTTGTTGGTGGTGTTGGTGGGTTACTGACAAACGTCCGTTGGTCGTCAGAGTCCTACCCCGACCGGATCAAAAACATCCCCTATGAGACTATTGCTATGTTGGTAGTTGTTGCTGTTAGTGGAGGTGGCGATATTTGTGCACTATGGTCATTGACGATGTCGAAAACATTAGTTGGGTGTCCGAGTCTTAGCTTGACCGGATCAAGACCATTCGCTGTGAGACCATTGCAAGGTTGGGTGTTACTTGTTTTGGTTGTAGTGATTGTGGTGATGGCGGCGGTGGCGGTGTTGATGTTGGTGGTGTTTTTTGTAGGAGGAAAGACATCTCTCTATTTTGTTTCTCAGGGACGCAGTATCAGCCGCCAAAAAGATGTACCAGTTCCTCGAGCTGAGCTTCACCCCGAAGATCGAGGGCTACATCCGCCACATCACGGCAGCCAAGAAGGACGGTCACAACTTCTCCACACTCCGCAAAGACTCGTGGCTGGCGGCCAACAAATGGCGCACCATCGTCACATACAAGAACGTGCGCGCGGTGGACACGGCGTGTGAAGACGTGTACGACGCTGTGGGCTTCGTCAAGGTGCCGCGTGAAACCTACCTCCGGGATCTCAACACCTCCCTGGCCGCGCGCCAATCCCGTATGGAGAACGTGTAGATGACGTCACAACCATTGGAGGCTTGGCCGAGGGCTTTGTTTGTGTGTGTTTTCTTGTTCTTGTTCTTGTTCTTGTTCTTGTTCTTGTGATTTTTTGTGTTTTTTAAAATTTTAATTGTGTATGTTGTTGTTGTTGTTGTTGTTGTTGTTTGACAAAAGGGAAAAATTAATAACACAATTTAATTTAGTGGGGATGAGGTAATTCTCAGAAAGGAAATCTTCAAGTGGGTGTGACAGGAGAGAAGGTCGGAGTCAGTGTTGATGATGGGGTCTGCTTTCCACATGTTTTCCCATAGACATAACAAGTGGAGCTTTCGTCGGTAATCACGTGACTCGGTTTCAGCTTGTCCAAGTTTGCTTTTTACACATCTGTCATTATAAGGAGACACTCTATCAGATTCCCTTGAACAACGTACATCTTCATCTTGGAAATACATTTCTCGCCGAAACTGACACTAGGTTCGACCCGACGCCAATAGCGATGTACTGGGACCCACAAGACATATTCGTTTATTTCTTTTTCTTCTTCTTCTTCTTCGCCTTGTGCGCATTACTATTATTACTGTTAAAAATTACTTGCTTTAGGGGACAGTCACTACTCTCTGCAAAATATTGCATCAGTCTTTGTGCTGGGTGAGTGTTAATCGTGTGTTTCATGAGGTGTTTTACCAATCATTCCTGTTGCACATTCTTGGTAAGCCATTTCTGGTATCGTCTGCATGCTTTCACTTTGTTCTGTTGTAAGAATGTGTGATTTAACCACCCGAAGGTAGGTGTTTATAGTTTAAGGTGTCTACAAGAAGTAACTGAAAGTTGATGTATGATAGAAAAGTAAGGAGGGAAATAAATGTTGATCTTTTACTCTTGTTTTGTTGCGAGAAAGTCAATCTACTACTAACGTTTCTTTTTTTCTCCTGTTGTGTCTCTATGTGTGTGTTCATGCGTTTACGCTCTTGTGTACATGTGTGAGTGAGTGGGTGAGTGATTGAGATAGATAGATAGACAGAGAGAGAGAGAGAGAGAGAGAGAGAGAGAGAGAGAGAGAGAGAGAGAGAGAGAGAGAGAGAGAGTGTGTGTGTGTGTCTGTCTGTACCTCTGTCTGTACGTCTGTCTGTGTCTCTGTATATTTGCTTGTGTGTGTGTGTGCGTTCGTATCTGTATGTATGTTTATCTGTTGTCAATCTGTATGTGATGTCAATGCGTGTGTGTGTGTCAGTGTGTGTGTGTGTGTGTATGCGTGCGTGCGAGCGTACGTGCGAGTGTGTGTGTGTGTGTGTATGTGTGTGTGTGTGTGTGCAAGTCCAGAACATCACAGTGCACTCACTAAATCAGCAAGTCTCTGATGATCGCAAGGAACTGCTTCACAGCTAGTGCCCGCAGCAAACTTGATTGGTGTAACAAGCCCTTAACCATGAGTGACACAGTATATTCACAGCTATGGTGAGCTTTGTGAGGCAACGCAGAAAGAGAACATGTAAGCTTTACGCCCTCACGGCAACGCCATTAGGGGCGTGCGAGACGGGAAACCCCGGCTTGGTAAAAAACCAAGAGGCAACGCAGTAGTGCGTGTAGCCTAAAAATAAACCAGTGTTGACTGAATGCTGATCTATCTATTTCAACTGTTCGACTCCATTATATTAGTATAAACATATGCAAAGGGTACATCTAAAGAGCTGTTAACATAAGAGATTTCAACCGATTTTTCAACAACTTTTATCTACTACAAGAAATAAGTCATGTGCGCAGACCGTTCGACTTTGTAACCGATTTCAGAAAAGGACTGTTCAACTTTGCAACGACTTGTCCTGTCGCTCTGTTTGTTGGAGGCTATAATACTCCATCGACTCCGTGCCAGCCCTTTAATTTGTTCGTTTTGCAATTTATCCTACATACGTGAGTGAGACCACTCCTGGTATAACAATGTCGTTCAAACCACACGTGTGTATATCATGCAAGTGAGGTCGTGTCAAACGAGTCTTGCCGGGACTAACTTTTCCACTGCCGCTATGATGCCAAGGTCACCAAGACAAACGTCACTATGGAAACACTTTTGCGCCTTTCTGTTCCACCTGGATGAGTTTTTAGAGATAACACGTCACGCTATACTTTCTAAAGTGTCGTTTCTTTTCTTTGACGTGAAAGAATGCACGTGGCTTTGGAAGAGATCGAGGTTCCAAAAGAAGCGTTTTCCATTTGGACGCCTCGACTTGAGTAAAATATACGTAATTACAGAATGTGGGATAAACACTATACTACGTGGCTCGCTGTGTCGTAACAGATTTACACTCGTTGCTTCTTCAAATACTGAAAAGCTCGCCTTTACTAGCAGTTCATGATAACAACAAAAATGTACTCACCAGTACGATAAACAGTAGAACAATAAACACAAACTAGTTTCGACATTACGTCTTCATCAGTGAAACATGTACACTACAGGAGAGGCGACAGAAAGAAAAAAAAAACACATTTCAATATTTAAAAAAGCAACTCGTGTAAATATGGTAAGACACAGCAAGCCATGTAATATTCTCTATTAATCCATGTTCTTGTCGGGAGAAGTCGTCTAAAATTCGGCGAGCTATTCAAACGAGTCAAACGACCACAACTTTCTAACGACTTTGCACTGGCAAACATCGGTTGAAAAAAGTCCATGTGAATAGTTCTTTATCGGGAAAGGTATTCTAGTCATGTTGTTAATTTATTCCGGCAATGCGTCATTCCGCCAGTCAAAAACATATCAGTTACAGTGGGCTTCACAGGGATGTTCCACGTGGCAGGACTTGCTTTGACTGTGCCCACTAGATGTGACGGAGCTCCGGGCTGAGATGCACGAACCGAAAATAGGTGTCACCCAAACGGGGGAGAACACTGAAACCGCGGTGTCTGATTCGTGGAAATCAGAACAATGATCACTCCCGGCTGGTAACTTGCTCGTACATCTCAGCTCTGTAAAACCTTGTACCAGTGTGAAGGTGTGTGTCTCTCCCTTTACTTTTCAATTTATCCAGGTGTGATTGTGCGAACCGTGATTTACCTTAGTTCGCAGAAACCACGGATCTGTGCAAGAATTTGCACGGCAGGGAAATCAGTCTGTAACACCATCTGCACCAAAGACAAAGTGTTCAGGAGTGAACATCTGCGACTGTTAGTGTTTGTATGATGTACGAATTCCCACAGACTACCAGGGATACCCTTCCTTTGTTCCACTCACGTCAACAGAACACGCGAGGGGGGTTGATGAGTAGGGAAACAAAAGAGCGACTCATGTTACTTGTTAAAGTAATTGCCACGGTGTTACAAGGATGTTCCTGTAATAATATGGGTAAGTATTGCAGCTTTGTGATAGGAACTCCCCTCACCCCATATCTTCTACCCCCATCTCCCTGTGTGTCTTTGTCTCATCATAGTGTGTGTGTGTATGTGTGTGTGTGTGTGTGTGTGTGTGTGTGTGTGTGTGTGTGTGTGTGTGTGTGTGTGTGTCTTAATACTCCAAATGTTTACTTTTTATTTATGTACCTATTTTGTTGTTGTTGCATCTTGTGGATTAAAACGTAAGATGACGTCATCTCGGACATTTTAGAAGGACAAACAATGGAATCCGCACATTGGCGTTTAACTCATTTAGAAATTACAAAAATATATTGATACGTTTCTTCTTTTGAAAATAAGCTCAAAATAAAATCACAGTAACAGACTAACAATGATATCATTGCATTCTTTATTGCTTTCATAAACTAAAAAAAATATATTAATACGTTTCTTCTTCTGAAAATAAGCTTAAATGATAAAGAAACGTATTCCGTTTCATACACATTATTTTGACAGTTTTGTACTGATACCATTCAACGCGGTCTCGGACGATAGGTTTTGGCCAGCCCAGGACTTGTTAGTTTCGGTGATAATATAATCATGTGTGTTAAATTTCACTCTTTTAGTTGGGCGATAAGTTGACCAAATGTGTTGATATTGCTCAACGCGACTTGCTTTCAGATCTTAAGACGTGTACGAAATGATGCCCTCGACACTTTTTCCGATAGATATATTTGATGTCGTCGTATCCGGCTTTTTGAAATGTTGAGGCCGCACTGTGGTGACGTCGTTTAAAAACCCCAACTCACATTGATTGAAATTTTGGTCACGCAATTTCTTTTACTAAGTCCGGACTATGAGATAGCATTTCAGGTTGGAAGCTTAAAAATCGTTAATCTACATCAATCGACAGCCATACTGATCTCAATACAATATGCAATTCGATCTTTAGTTATATAAATCGAAATCATTATCAGTGCCACTAGACAGCTACCTGCTGTTATTCTGCTCACCAAGATCTTTTCCATTGTCAGAGAGCATGTCGTCCGCTTGCCGTCCTCTCCATGTTGTCGGCCTGATCAGTGACGTCCTCTGTGTCTTGACGTTACTGTGGGCTCAGTATTGCAGTGATTGTGTTCATGACCGTGACTGCACAAATGGTTTGAGAGCTGGCCTCTGCATTCTCAGCGGTAGGTCCAAGAGTATATTTTTTGTAGTGTGTGTGTGTGTGTGTGTGTGTGTGTGTGTGTGTGTGTGTGTGTGTGTGAGTGCATGTGTACATGTGTGTGTGTGTTTGTGCATGTGTACATGTGTGGATGGGTACGTGTGTGTTTGTGCGTGTGTGTATGTGTGTGCGTGCGTGCGTGCGTGCGTGAGTGCGTGTGTGTAAGTGTTTGCGTGTTTGTGTATCCGAGTGTGTGTATGTACGTGCGTGCGTGCTCGAGATGCACGTGCTCGAGCTCGCTCACGTGCATCTCGATCGGTGTCATAATATCTGTTGCAGCAGTTTTCAAGATCTCTCTTGTGTGGTTCGTGTCCGAGACTGGCATGGCGACGTGCTGTGGTCTTTCCTGTATCAGTTTGCTCTTCGAAGGGGGAGTCCTTTGGGGGCAGAAGAGGGAGATCAAGGTCCTGCGGGATGAGCTGTGTCCATGTTTGTAACAAGACACGTTTCTTCACGACACAACCCTCCTTTGTAAACCAACATGTATGCAACCAGCGATCTGTTTAGGCTTTTACCGGCAACAGGGGCATCAATCTCCTTGAACACATGCAAAACACACACACACACACACACACACACACACACACACACACACACACATACACACACACACACACACTGGATACACACACACACACACACTGGACACACACACACATACACAGGACACACACACATACACACACACACACACATACACACACTGGACACACACACACACACACTGGACACACACACACACACACACACACACACACACTGGATACACATAAACACACACCCTGGATACACACACACACAAGCAAACACACAAAAATAATAAAACAATTAAAAAAAAACCTGTTTAGCTGCTTCCGTAAACAAGTAGAGTTGAAGAATTTTCGTTCCAATAATTGTGCAAACCGACAGATGTACAGTATGAGGAACTGACAAGTTTAATTCTGCGAGAGATCATTGCCACGCTTCACAGAAAACAGGCAGCCTGTTGATTTGTGGATGTGTGAAGCATACTCGTGTTATGTGTAAATATCTGTGGAGATCAAACACGATTTACAACATGGCTTTTCACGAGAAGCAGCGCGTCTTCAATTTGTCACGAATGATTTATTATTTGCTCAGACGATGCGTGCGCCGAATTGAAGAATGTCCATTTTTAAAGTCATTCTGAGTTCCTGTTGGTGACGAAGATTTTCATTTTTTGTATTCTTACTTTTTTCATTCATTTATTCTTTTTTTCTTTTTTCTTTATTTTTTTAATTGACGGGTTGAACTGAAGACGTCCCGTTATCAATGGACGCCATAAACTGTTTTAGGATACAAGTCGCTTGTTTTTGTTCAATACCTTTTTCTTGTCTAAGGCAACAGAAACCAGTTACTCCCTATTTCCAAAGTTTTTGTTATACACAGTCTTTCCCGAGGACTTTCGTGACGGGATGCGACTATATTAGTAATAGCGCTGCAACGCCCACGGACGGGAAGCGACTATTTTAGTATTAGACATACAAGGTACACGACTCGTGATTGCTTCCCGGTTTTTGAAGCTTGCAAATAAATTGAGTTGTTTCCCTTGATACACTTGGCGTCCCCTTCTGCCATTTGCAAATCCGCCTGATTTGTGTGCGTTTTTGAGGAAAAAAAATGAATCAAAGGCGAGCCTTGTCTCGGGAGGAGATTCTTCGGATGTTGGACCTAGAGGATCCCGTAGAGCATGATTCGGACGTATCGTTTTCGCCTCACGAAAGCGATACAAGCAGTGAAAGTGAGGAAGAAACAGTCCCGTTGTTGCTAGTACGAGTCGGCAAACTACACGTGGTTGGCGGTGATACTGCTAGACGAACATGTATCTCGGAATCGTGCAGGAGCTATGGGGGCGTGGCAGCACTGATAACAATGGATGGCTGGAGCCTTCAAATCCTTTTGGAATTGTTCATAGGTGTACAGTTGGTACTTTGTTGTGAAAATGTGACTTATATTCAATATGGATTACCTAGACATCATTTGGTGAGTGTTAGATCTACAGTTTTGTTTCATTTGAGTCAGGATGCTGTGAGTGAATGCGTGATTTGCTTGTTTTTTTCTTTGTACTGTCTCCTTATTTCTGTGTACAATGTTAACAATATTTCAGCTAATTCATAGGTTTTACACCTTGTTTGGTTATAACATTATTTATAATACTTTCTGTTAAAAAATAACTTTTAAAAAAAGCAGTAGAAAATAAAACACACACAAAAAAACGTTAAAAAACACAAATTATCCCCCTTTCACCCCCCTTTCACCCCCCTTTGCTAAAACAAATCGCGTGACAAACTTATAAATAGCACGACTGAACTGGGCATCCATTTTTGAATTAGTACACACAATTTGGTGGTGATTGGACTTAATTCAAGCTTGCTAGACAGATTTCTTTACAGTTACTGATTTTTGGGAAGTTTCTTGGTGGCAAGCTTGGGCAGGCAGGACGTAAACGCCGTGGCAGTGCTAGTCACAATAGTGTTAACTCTGCTCACTAGTTCCAAAGTTTTGTTTATACACAGTCTTTCCCGAGGACTTAACTCTGCTCACTAGTTCCAAAGTTTTGTTTATACACAGTCTTTCCCGAGGACTTAACTCTGCTCACTAGTTCCAAAGTTTTTTTGATACACAGTCTTTCCCGAGGACTTAACTCTGCTCACTAGTTCCAAAGTTTTGTTTATACACAGTCTTTCCCGAGGACTTAGCTCTGCTCACTAGTTCCAAAGTTTTGTTTATACACAGTCTTTCCCGAGGACTTAGCTCTGCTCACTAGTTCCAAAGTTTTGTTTATACACAGTCTTTCCCGAGGACTTAGCTCTGCTCACTAGTTCCAAAGTTTTGTTTATACACAGTCTTTCCCGAGGACTTAACTCTGCTCACTAGTTCCAAAGTTTTTTTGATACACAGTCTTTCCCGAGGAATTAACTCTGCTCACTAGTTCCAAAGTTTTGTTTATACACAGTCTTTCCCGAGGACTTAGCTCTGCTCACTAGTTCCAAAGTTTTGTTTATACACAGTCTTTCCCGAGGACTTAGCTCTGCTCACTAGTTCCAAAGTTTTGTTTATACACAGTCTTTCCCGAGGACTTAGCTCTGCTCACTAGTTCCAAAGTTTTGTTTATACACAGTCTTTCCCGAGGACTTAGCTCTGCTCACTAGTTCCAAAGTTTTGTTTATACACAGTCTTTCCCGAGGACTTAGCTCTGCTCACTAGTTCCAAAGTTTTGTTTATACACAGTCTTTTCCGAGGACTTAGCTCTGCTCACTAGTTCCAAAGTTTTGTTTATACACAGTCTTTCCCGAGGACTTAACTCTGCTCACTAGTTCCAAAGTTTTTTTGATACACAGTCTTTCCCGAGGAATTAACTCTGCTCACTAGTTCCAAAGTTTTTTTGATACACAGTCTTTCCCGAGGACTTAACTCTGCTCACTAGTTCCAAAGTTTTTTTGATACACAGTCTTTCCCGAGGACTTAACTCTGCTCACTAGTTCCAAAGTTTTTTTGATACACAGTCTTTCCCGAGGACTTAACTCTGCTCACTAGTTCCAAAGTTTTTTTGATACACAGTCTTTCCCGAGGAATTAACTCTGCTCACTAGTTCCGATCTGGCCAGGGTTCTGCACGGGAATACCGTCCTCCACTTACACACATAACAACAAGGGGGCCCGGTAGCTCAGTTGGTAGAGCACTGGACTTGTAATCGGAAGGCCGCAGGTTCGATTTCGGGCCGGGACGGACACGGGTCAACTTTATGTGCAAACCCAGAGACGGAAGCCATGTCCCACCCCCCCGTGTCACAACAATGGCACGTAAAAGACCTCGGTCATTCGAATTCTGCCATAAGTGCAGATGGCTGATACCACCTGAACACGCATACACTAGTGTGTATCTCGTCAACAGCCATGAGGGCGTAAAACCCACATCCTGTCCTTAAGAGGCGAAATATTTAGCATGTAAGCATTCTCTCTGCAACTGAGGTCAAAAAAGAAAGAAAGAAAAAAAAAGAAAAAAAAAAAAAAAAAAAAAAAAAAAAAAAAGCATTCTCTCTTTTTTGTATCATGATAATCAACATCCTAATTGCTTCATATCCAGAGTGGGACATTGATGATGAACACATGTCGCGTATTCAGCCCATTTTTCATCCACAACTTCCCACTCTGCACAAACAGTATCAACTCCGTTTGCTTGTTGACATTATGATTTCTCTGGGTATGTGACCAAGTGGATGGAAGGGTGTGTCCCACGCGAGAGCCTGGCCACGTCTGAGGCGGTGAGCTGAATCCTTTACACGGGGAGGACCATGGCTTTACAGGTCAAAGAATTTACATAACTGATCTTCTCGACAACAATAAATTAGCGTTAATTACTGAATTAATATTTGGCGATCAAGAAGACTTGTTGTTTGCTTGTTGTTGTTTTCACTTAATGATAAATTTAATTTCATGAACATGTAAAACATGAATAAAACGTTGTTGAAACCAAGACTGGTTGTACAAACATCTCATCGTTTTCATTGTCTACTGAGAAAGCTCTACAAGTGTATTATCTTTTGGTGAGTCCCCTTGATAATAAAAACACACACTAAAAACGCGTTTATACACAGACATAACAGATAACAATGGTTGAGTGCTAGCATTGCGTTGTGTTCTATCCTGTGTTATGGTATTGCATCGTGTTGTGTTCTATCCTGTGTTATGGTATTGCATCGTGTTGTGTTCTATCCTGTGTTATGGTATTGCATCGTGTTGTGTTCTATCCTGTGTTATGGTATTGCATCGTGTTGTGTTCTATCCTGTGTTATGGTATTGCATCGTGTTGTGTTCTATCCTGTGTTATGGTATTGCATTGTGTTGTGTTCTATCCTGTGTTATGGTATTGCATCGTGTTGTGTTCTATCCTGTGTTATGGTATTGCATTGTGTTGTGTTCTATCCTGTGTTATGGTATTGCATCGTGTTGTGTTCTATCCTGTGTTATGGTATTGCATTGTGTTGTGTTCTATCCTGTGTTATGGTATTGCATTGTGTTGTGTTCTATCCTGTGTTATGGTATTGCATCGTGTTGTGTTCTATCCTGTGTTATGGTATTGCATTGTGTTGTGTTCTATCCTGTGTTATGGTATTGCATCGTGTTGTGTTCTATCCTGTGTTATGGTATTGCATCGTGTTGTGTTCTATCCTGTGTTATGGTATTGCATCGTGTGGTGTTCTATCCTGTGTTATGGTATTGCATCGTGTGGTGTTCTATCCTGTGTTATGGTATTGCATTGTGTTGTGTTCTATCCTGTGTTATGGTATTGCATCGTGTTGTGTTCTATCCTGTGTTATGGTATTGCATCGTGTTGTGTTCTATCCTGTGTTATGGTATTGCATCGTGTTGTGTTCTATCCTGTGTTGTGGTATTGCATCGTGTTGTGTTCTATCCTGTGTTATGGTATTGCATCGTGTTGTGTTCTATCCTGTGTTATGGTATTGCATCGTGTTGTGTTCTATCCTGTGTTATGGTATTGCATCGTGTTGTGTTCTATCCTGTGTTATGGTATTGCATCGTGTTGTGTTCTATCCTGTGTTATGGTATTGCATCGTGTTGTGTTCTATCCTGTGTTATGGTATTGCATCGTGTGGTGTTCTATCCTGTGTTATGGTATTGCATCGTGTGGTGTTCTATCCTGTGTTATGGTATTGCATCGTGTGGTGTTCTATCCTGTGTTATGGTATTGCATCGTGTTGTGTTCTATCCTGTGTTATGGTAAGTTGCATCGTGTTGTGTTCTATCCTGTGTTATGGTATTGCATCGTGTTGTGTTCTATCCTGTGTTATGGTATTGCATCGTGTTGTGTTCTATCCTGTGTTATGGTATTGCATCGTGTTGTGTTCTATCCTGTGTTATGGTATTGCATCGTGTTGTGTTCTATCCTGTGTTATGGTATTGCATCGTGTTGTGTTCTATCCTGTGTTATGGTATTGCATCGTGTTGTGTTCTATCCTGTGTTATGGTATTGCATCGTGTTGTGTTCTATCCTGTGTTATGGTATTGCATCGTGTTGTGTTCTATCCTGTGTTATGGTATTGCATCGTGTTGTGTTCTATCCTGTGTTATGGTATTGCATCGTGTTGTGTTCTATCCTGTGTTATGGTATTGCATCGTGTTGTGTTCTATCCTGTGTTATGGTATTGCATCGTGTGGATTCAATCAACAAGTAGAAAGCGGGAAAGAATGAAATTGCAAGAGAGACTGAGAGAGAGAGCGAGAGAGAGAGACTGAGAGAGAGAGCGAGAGAGAGAGAGAGAGAGAGAGAGAGAGAGAGAGAGAGAGAGAGAGAGAGAGAGAGAGAGAGAGACAGCCTGGACAGACAGACAGACAGACAGAAAGCCGAGAGAGAGAGACAGAGACAGAGAGAGAGAGAGAGAGAGAGAGACAGACAGACAGACAGACAGACAGACAGAGACAAATAGATTGAGACAAGATAACATATTTTCAGAGGATGATAGAATAAGCATTTTGATATTGGTTTGCATCCAACCCTCGCCCAAAGTAGGGAAAACACATTTTGAAGACATTAACAGAATTACAAAATAATGGACATAATTAACATTGATGAACTACACTGTGTGCATGCAAAAACAAGAACTAAAAAATATATTTGGAACAAAATGGAGAGGCAAGTTCGCATGCAAACAGCTCAATAGCAATGAGGAAACGAAACAGAAAGTAGGCAGTGCAAAAAACCCAGGGAGACAAAAATAGCTGCTTTGAAGTTATAACACGAAAGCAGTGCTGACTGAATTACGGTATGAACAGATCTTTTGTGTACAGTGCTGAACGTGGAATAATTATGCATTTCATTTGGTTTGGTGTCAACACTTATTGTGCAAATGCACTCAATGGCCCGGCTACATGTCATGTCAGTGAGCGGCTGGTTCGTCAGTGTGCCGTGTGTGTGTGTGTGTGTGTGTGTTTGTATATGTGTGTGCGTGTGTCTATATATGTGTGTGTGTCTATGTGTGTGTGTGTGTGTGTTTGTGTGCTTGTTTGCGTGTGTGTGTGTGTGTGTTATAAGAGAGAGAGAGAGAGAGAGAGAGAGAGAGAGAGAGAGAGAGAGAGAGAGAGAGAGAGAGAGAGAGAGAGAGAGAGAGACTGAGAGCCGAGAGGCAGGCAGGCAGACAGACAGACAGACAGACAGACAGTCAGACAGACAGACGGACTTACATACATAACGAGAGATAGAGTCAGATAGAGACAGAGACAGAAACAGAGAGACCGAGAGAGATAGAAACAGAGATATTTAGCAGCCGATTCTACGTTGAGTGATTATGCAAGGGAAATGAATCTTCTATTCAAGAGACAATTTCAACTGCAACATTTACCTCCCATTTTCTAAATCATTATTTTGTATAATATTTAAAAACACGATTAAAACTCGAAATAGCCCTATGCGGCATTTCGCCGTGAACGAAAAATTACATCGCATGTTAATGTCTGTGTGAAATGTGTCGGACGCAGACAAAAAAGTCAAAAGTGAAACAATGCAAGTCTCGAAAAATTACGTGATACTTCCGTCTGTCTAAATTAGTAACCATAGGATTTTCCCGAAATGAGGTAATCAACGACAGTCGTGTCAGCCATCTTGGTGAGCTGAGCTGAACGAACGCATCAAAGGTAAGTCTTAACCAAAACTGATCGAAGCTAACATGCTGAGTTCTGTTGAACTCTCAAGCTGAAGAACGTAGAATTCTAAGTAGCAAGGATTGTTCAGCGTTTTCAAATATAATTGTCCCCGTCCATATACCTGTCACAGCATTAACACTGCATGCACAGATTCGCCATACACACTTCCGTGTGTTGAGTAAACCGAACAAGGCAC